>NC_141541.1:89495000-89695000 GCF_021556685.1 Rattus norvegicus
TGGCATTTTAACCAAGAGACGTTCTTTGATAAAAGGCATATGTTAGAGAGTAACATTTTATGTTAATATCTCAATGTCTAATCACACCAAATTGTTGTACTTAAAAATACTGTCTTAAAATTTGCCTTAAAAAACAAGAAACATTAACTTAAAATTTTGTTGGCTGACAATCTAGGCTAGGCTTGTTTGGGTAGGGCTCCCTCATACCTATGTAGTTGGCAGACATTAGATGGATGAGAGGATTCACCTCTCTTTGGAACCTTGGACAATTGTTCAAGTAATGGCAAAGAACTCTTAAAATCTTCTAAAGTCACTATGACTGTTAGAGAAAATTTTCCTACATTTTTTTAAAAGTCCAGTTCTAGTGTTCATTTCTCTGAAAATAACAAAAAACAGTGTGTATAGAGGGAGGAGAGGCAATTTGAGTCCCCAGTGGGCAACAGTTGAATTCTTCCTTGTTGTCTTAGCCTCATTTTGCAAAAGGACTCAGTTAAATAGCCAGAAGAGTTATTTTTCTGGAACATTCCTAGATGCCTTGAGAAAATAATAGCTGATCGTCTCAGCCTGGTAAGTGCCCTCTCAGCTAATTTATACTGGTGTTCATTTGTTTGTTTGTTTCAGAGGCCTCAGTGAACTATAACCGTATGTCCTAGAGCAGAGGAAATCGTTAGTCTTGTGGTCTAGGAGAGAGATGGCTTTGATTGACGCCTGAATGCAAAGCAGTGATTGGTCTAATGTAGAAGGCTGTGATTGGTGCAGGACACAGCACTGTGATTGGTCCAAGATATAAGCTTTAATGCTTAGTACTAAAAGTTATGTCTATGATGGCTTCAAAATAGGAGAGTCTAATAGATATAAAATACCAGCCTAAAAGACTGATTTGTGCTCCAGGACCTGATTGACTCAAAGAAGAGGATGGGATTAATCTAAACAAACATTGAGTGATCCAAAAACTCCTTTCTCCACTCAGGTCATTGAGTAAGTTGGCTCAAAGACATTCTTCTGCACTCCCTCACCTGGTCTTGCTGAATTAGACTCAATAAGAGACTTTTAAGTCTTATCTGTCGCCACAGATCAGTCCTGAAGGCGGACTTTAACACTAGCAGGCACTTTCTGATGCTCTCACTTTCCTAGGACTATAGCTTCCTGCCACACTGAGGGAAATGAAAACGGCCAGAGAGCAGTGTTTGAAGAGCTTCCTTCCTCCTGATGATTTTTATTTTGTTGAAGACAAAGGACCCCAGACAGTTCATTGGAAACTGAGAAAGATTTTCTGATTTTTGTTTATACACTACCGTGTATTGCATAGCCACCTAACCCTGTCTTGTTCTTACGTTGGTTGAGCAGAGTGCTAATAGGCTAATAGTGAAGGATGCTTTCTAGGCTTCTGGTGGTTTGGTGCAGGGCCTGTTATAGTCCCATTTTACAGAATATATATATATATATATATATATATATATATATATATATATACACACACACACACACACACACACACACACACATACACGCACATCATATATACAAGTTTGATTATAAAACACTGATGAGAATTTTTTTCTGTAATGTGGCCAGAACATTGATTAAGATATTGATTGATTATAGAAATGAAAAAAAAAGAAGATTCCATTTAAATCTCTCCCTAGGTTACTATTAGCTAGTGCTGACAGCAGAAACCAAGCTTTTATCCAGTTCAGATGATTCATGCTCATGGAAAATTACTATAAATATTTATTTTTTATAATTGAATTTAATATATTGGACCTTAAACAAACCAGGATTAAAAATGAGTTAACATAGAGTTCAGAATTTTATGTCTTTAAAGAGAATGGTTAATTGGGAAAACATCGATTGATTTGCTGAGCAATGGGAAGACGAGTAACGTAGTGCTGGTTTTTTTTTTTAAGTGAAATAAACTATTCTCTGAAGAAACACGGGAGGTGGCCCCTCTATAATTCAGGTTTAATGCATGATATTTCTGGGGAATTACATTTGACTGTATAGAGCGCTTGGCAGCTAAAGAATAGTCTTATAACAACAAGGAGGAAATATGTTTCACTTAAGTTTGAGTTAGATTCAGTCATGTATAGAAAGCAGAGGAAGTTTTGTTCTTTCTATCCTCAGTATAAGAATAAAAATTATGGGGCTAGAGAGACGGCTCAGAGTTTAAGAGCACTAACTGTTCTTCCAGACGTCCTGACTTCAATCCCCAGCACCCACATTGTGGTTCACAACCATCTATAAAAGGAGTCTGATTCTGTCTCTGGCACGCACATGTACATGCAGCAGAGCACGCATACATTTAAAAAACATCCTTGGAGGATTCAACTGAATTGTAATCATTTAAAACACAGTTAAGGTGTGTGAATTTTGTCTATTGACATAATTGACTGCATCAACTATTGGCTATTATTTTTTTTTATGTGTCACATTTTTATTATTCATCCATATGTTGAAGGACATTTATGTTTTTTTTTTTACTGTTCCTCTACTCTTTTTTTTTTTTTTATTAACTTGAGTATTTCTTATATACATTTCAAGTGTTATTCCCTTTCCCGGTTTCCGGGCAAACATCCCCCTCCCCCCTCCCCTTCCTTATGGGTGTTCCCCTCCCAACCCTCCCCCCATTGCCGCCCTCCCCCCATAGTCTAGTTCACTGGGGGTTCAGTCTTAGCAGGACCCAGGGCTTCCCCTTCCACTGGTGCTCTTACTAGGATATTCATTGCTACCTATGGGGTCAGAGTCCAGGGTCAGTCCATATATAGTCTTTAGGTAGTGGCTTAGTCCCTGGAAGCTCTGGTTGCTTGACATTGTTGTACTTTTGGGGTCTCGAGCCCCTTCAAGCTCTTCCAGTTCTTTCTCTGATTCCTTCAACGGGGGACCTATTCTCAGCTCAGTGGTTTGCTGCTGGCATTCGCCTCTGTATTTGCTGTATTCTGGCTGTGTCTCTCAGGAGCGATCTACATCCGGCTCCTGTCGGTCTGCACTTCTTTGCTTCATCCATCTTGTCCAATTGGGTGGCTGTATATGTATGGGCCACCTGTGGGGCAGGCTCTGAATGGGTGTTCCTTCAGTCTCTGTTTTAATCTTTGCCTCTCCCTTCCCAGCCAAGGGTATTCTTTTTCCTCATTTAAAGAAGGAGTGAAGCATTCACATTTTGATCATCCGTCTTGAGTTTCGTTTGTTCTAGGGATCTAGGGTAATTCAAGCATTTGGGCTAATAGCCACTTATCAATGAGTGCATACCATGTATGTCTTTCTGTGATTGGGTTAGCTCACTCAGGATGATATTTTCCACTTCCAACCATTTGCCTACGAATTTCATAGACTCGTTGTTTTTGATAGCTGAGTAATATTCCATTGTGTAGATGTACCACATTTTCTGTATCCATTCCTCTGTTGAAGGGGATCTGGGTTCTTTCCAGTTTCTGGCTATTATAAATAAGGCTGCGATGAACATAGTGGAGCACGTGTCTCTTTTATATGTTGAGGCATCTTTTGGGTATATGCCCAAGAGAGGTATAGCTGGATCCTCAGGCAGTTCAATGTCCAATTTTCTGAGGAACCTCCAGACTGATTTCCAGAATGGTTTTACCAGTCTGCAATCCCACCAAAAATGGAGGAGTGTTCCTCTTTCTCCACATCCTCGCCAGCATCTGCTGTCACCTGAGTTTTTGATCTTAGCCATTCTCACTGGTGTGAGGTGAAATCTCAGGGTTGTTTTGATTTGCATTTCCCTTATGACTAAAGATGTTGAACATTTCTTTAGGTGTTTCTCAGCCATTCGGCATTCCTCAGCTGTGAATTCTTTGTTTAGCTCTGAACCCCATTTTTTAATAGGGTTATTTGTTTCCCTGCGGTCTAACTTCTTGAGTTCTTTGTATATTTTGGATATAAGGCCTCTATCTGTTGTAGGATTGGTAAAGATCTTTTCCCAATCTGTTGGTTGCCGTTTTGTCCTAACCACCGTGTCCTTTGCCTTACAGAAGCTTTGCAGTTTTATGAGATCCCATTTGTCGATTCTTGATCTTAGAGCATAAGCCATTGGTGTTTTGTTCAGGAAATTTTTTCCAGTGCCCATGTGTTCCAGATGCTTCCCTAGTTTTTCTTCTATTAGTTTGAGTGTGTCTGGTTTGATGTGGAGGTCCTTGATCCACTTGGACTTAAGCTTTGTACAGGGTGATAAGCATGGATCGATCTGCATTCTTCTACATGTTGCCCTCCAGTTGGACCAGCACCATTTGCTGAAAATGCTATCTTTTTTCCATTGGATGGTTTTGGCTCCTTTGTCAAAAATCAAGTGACCATAGGTGTGTGGGTTCATTTCTGGGTCTTCAATTCTATTCCATTGGTCTATCTGTCTGTCTCTGTACCAATACCATGCAGTTTTTATCACTATTGCTCTGTAATACTGCTTGAGTTCAGGGATAGTGATTCCCCCTGAAGTCCTTTTATTGTTGAGGATAGCTTTAGCTATCCTGGGTTTTTTGTTATTCCAGATGAATTTGCAAATTGTTCTGTCTAACTCTTTGAAGAATTGGATTGGTATTTTGATGGGGATTGCATTGAATCTGTAGATTGCTTTTGGTAAAATGGCCATTTTTACCATATTAATCCTGCCAATCCATGAGCATGGGAGATCTTTCCATCTTCTGAGGTCTTCTTCAATTTCTTTCCTCAGTGTCTTGAAGTTCTTATTGTACAGATCTTTTACTTGCTTGGTTAAAGTCACACCGAGGTACTTTATATTATTTGGGTTTATTATGAAGGGTGTCGTTTCCCTAATTTCTTTCTCGGCTTGTTTCTCTTTTGTATAGAGGAAGGCAACTGATTTATTTGAGTTAATTTTATACCCAGCCACTTTGCTGAAGTTGTTTATCAGCTTTAGTAGTTCTCTGGTGGAACTTTTGGGATCACTTAAATATACTATCATGTCATCTGCAAATAGTGATATTTTGACTTCTTCTTTTCCGATCTGTATCCCCTTGATCTCCTTTTGTTGTCTGATTGCTCTGGCTAGAACTTCAAGAACTATATTGAATAAGTAGGGAGAGAGTGGGCAGCCTTGTCTAGTCCCTGATTTTAGTGGGATTGCTTCGAGTTTCTCTCCATTTAGTTTAATGTTAGCAACTGGTTTGCTGTATATGGCTTTTACTATGTTTAGGTATGGGCCTTGAATTCCTATTCTTTCCAGGACTTTTATCATGAAGGGGTGTTGAATTTTGTCAAATGCTTTCTCAGCATCTAATGAAATGATCATGTGGTTTTGTTCTTTCAGTTTGTTTATATGATGGATCACGTTGATGGTTTTCCGTATATTAAACCATCCCTGCATGCCTGGGATGAAGCCTACTTAATCATGGTGGATGATTGTTTTGATGTGCTCTTGAATTCGGTTTGCCAGAATTTTATTGAGTATTTTTGCGTCGATATTCATAAGGGAAATTGGTCTGAAGTTCTCTTTCTTTGTTGGGTCTTTGTGTGGTTTAGGTATAAGAGTAATTGTGGCTTCGTAGAAGGAATTCGGTAGTGCTCCATCTGTTTCAATTTTGTGGAATAGTTTGGATAATATTGGTATGAGGTCTTCTATGAAGGTTTGATAGAATTCTGCACTAAACCCGTCTGGACCTGGGCTCTTTTTGGTTGGAAGACCTTTAATGACTGCTTCTATTTCCTTAGGAGTTATGGGGTTGTTTAACTGGTTTATCTGTTCCTGATTTAACTTCGATACCTGGTATCTGTCTAGGAAATTGTCCATTTCCTGAAGATTTTCAAGTTTTGTTGAATATAGGTTTTTATAGTAAGATCTGATGATTTTTTGAATTTCCTCTGAATCTGTAGTTATGTCTCCCTTTTCATTTCTGATTTTGTTAATAGGACGCACTCTCTGTGTCCTCTCGTTAGTCTGGCTAAGGGTTTATCTATCTTGTTGATTTTCTCAAAGAACCAACTTTTGGTTCTGTTGATTCTTTCTATGGTCCTTTTTGTTTCTACTTGGTTGATTTCAGCTCTGAGTTTGATTATTTCCTGCCTTCTACTCCTCCTGGGTGTATTTGCTTCTTTTTGTTCTAGAGCTTTTAGGTGTGCTGTCAAGCTGCTGACATATGCTCTTTCCTGTTTCTTTCTGCAGGCACTCAGCGCTATGAGTTTTCCTCTTAGCACAGCTTTCATTGTGCCCCATAAGTTTGAGTATGTTGTATCTTCATTTTCATTAAATTCTAAAAAGTTTTTAATTTCTTTCTTTATTTCTTCCTTGACCAGGTTATCATTGAGTAGAGCATTGTTCAATTTCCACGTATATGTGGGCATTCTTCCCTTATTGTTATTGAAGACCAGTTTTAGGCCGTGGTGGTCCGATAGCATGCATGGGATTATCTCTATCTTTCTGTACCTGTTGAGGCCCGTTTTTTGACCAATTATATGGTCAATTTTGGAGAAAGTACCATGAGGAGCTGAGAAGAAGGTATATCCTTTTGCTTTAGGATAGAATGTTCTATAAATATCCGTTAAATCCATTTGGCTCATGACTTCTCTTAGTCTGTCGACATCACTGTTTAATTTCTGTTTCCATGATCTGTCCATTGATGAGAGTGGGGTGTTGAAGTCTCCCACTATTATTGTGTGAGGTGCAATGTGTGTTTTGAGCTTTAGTAAGGTTTCTTTTACGTATGTAGGTGCCCTTGTATTTGGGGCATAGATATTTAGGATTGAGAGTTCATCTTGGTGGATTTTTCCTTTGATGAATATGAAGTGTCCTTCCTTATCTTTTTTGATGACTTTTAGTTGGAAATTGATTTTATTTGATATTAGAATGGCTACTCCAGCTTGCTTCTTCTGACCATTTGCTTGGAAAGTTGTTTTCCAGCCTTTCACTCTGAGGTAGTGTCTGTCTTTGTCTCTGAGGTGTGTTTCCTGTAGGCAGCAGAATGCAGGGTCCTCATTGCGTATTCAGTTTGTTAATCTATGTCTTTTTATTGGGGAGTTGAGGCCATTGATATTGAGAGATATTAAGGAATAGTGATTATTGCTTCCCTTTATATTCATATTTGGATGTGAGGTTATGTTTGTGTGCTTTCATTCTCTTTGTTTTGTTGCCAAGACGATTAGTTTCTTGCTTCTTCTAGGGTATAGCTTGCCTCCTTATGTTGGGCTTTACCATTTATTATCCTTTGTAGTGCTGGATTTGTAGAAAGATATTGTGTAAATTTGGTTTTGTCATGGAATATCTTGGTTTCTCCATCAATGTTAATTGAGAGTTTTGCTGGATACAGTAACCTGGGCTGGCATTTGTGTTCTCTTAGGGTCTGTATGACATCAGTCCAGGATCTTCTGGCCTTCATAGTTTCTGGCGAGAAGTCTGGTGTGATTCTGATAGGTCTGCCTTTATATGTTACTTGACCTTTTTCCCTTACTGCTTTTAATATTCTTTCTTTATTTTGTGCGTTTGGTGTTTTGACAATTATGTGACGGGAGGTGTTTCTTTTCTGGTCCAATCTATTTGGAGTTCTGTAGGCTTCTTGTATGTCTATGGGTATCTCTTTTTTTAGGTTAGGGAAGTTTTCTTCTATGATTTTGTTGAAGATATTTACTGGTCCTTTGAGCTGGGAGTCTTCACTCTCTTCTATACCTATTATCCTTAGGTTTGATCTTCTCATTGAGTCCTGGATTTCCTGTATGTTTTGGACCAGTAGCTTTTTCCGCTTTACATTATCTTTGACAGTTGAGTCCATGATTTCTATGGAATCTTCTGCTCCTGAGATTCTCTCTTCCATCTCTTGAATTCTGTTGGTGAGGCTTGTATCTACAGCTCCTTGTCTCTTCTTTTGGTTTTCTATATCCAGGGTTGTTTCCATGTGTTCTTTCTTGATTGCTTCTATTTCCATTTTTAATTCCTTCAACTGTTTGATTGTGTTTTCCTGGAATTCTTTCAGGGATTTTTGCGATTCCTCTCTGTAGGCTTTTACTTGTTTATTAATGTTTTCCTGTGCTTCCCTAAGTGTGTTCATGTCTTTCTTGAAGTCCTCCAGCATCATGATCAAATATGATTTTGTAACTAGATCTTGCTTTTCTGGTGTGTTTGGATATTCCATGTTTGTTTTGGTGGGAGAATTGGGCTCCGATGATGGCATGTAGTCTTGGTTTCTGTTGCTTGGGTTCCTGCGCTTGCCTCTCGCCATCAGATTATCTCTAGTGTTACTTTGTTCTGCTATTTCTGACAGTGGCTAGACTGTCCTATAAGCCTGTGTGACAGGAGTGCTGTAGACCTGTTTTCCTCTCTTTCAGTCAGTTATGGGGACAGAGTGTTCTGCTTTCTGGCGTGTAGTTTTTCCTCTCTACAGGTCTTCAGCTGTTCCTGTGGGCCTGTGTCTTGAGTTCACCAGGCAGCTTTCTTGCAGCAGAAAATTTGGTCTTACCTGTGGTCCCGAGGCTCAGGTTCGCTTGTGGGGTGCTGCCCACGGGCTCTCTGCAGCGGCAGCAACCAGGAAGACCTGTGCCGCCCCTTCCGGGAACTTCAGTGCACCAGGGTTCCAGATGGTCTTTGGCTTTTTCCTCTGGCGTCCGAGATGTGTGTGCAGGGAGCTGTCTCTTCTGGTTTCCCAGGCTTGTCTGCCTCTCTGAAGGTTTAGCTCTCCCTCCCACGGGATTTGGGTGCAGAGAACTGTTTATCCGGTCTGTTTCTTTCAGGTTCCGGCGGTGTCTCAGGCACAGGGGTCCTGCCGCTCCTGGGCCCTCCCCCACGGGAGCCCAGAGGCCTTATACAGTTTCCTCTTGGGCCAGGGATGTGGGCAGGGGTGAGCAGAGTTGGTGGTCTCTTCCGCTCTGCAGCCTCAGGAGTGCCCACCTGACCAGGCGGTTGGGTCTCTCTCTCTCACCGGGTCTGGGAGCAGAGAGCTGCTGCGGGCCGGGATCCGCGGGTGTGGGACTTCCGGTAAACACAGAATGTGCCCGGTCCTAGAGAAATTCTGCTTTCCTGTGTCCCAAGCTCACCAGGCAGCTTTCTTGCAGCAGAAAATTTGGTCTTACCTGTGGTCCCGAGGCTCAGGTTCGCTCGTGGGGTGCTCCCCACGGGCTCTCTGCAGCGGCAGCAACCAGGAAGACCGACATTTATGTTTTTTCGGCTATTATTTTTTTAACACTGAGTTTGAAGGAGGTATGAAACGTCTTTTAAACCTTTTTTTGTTTTTTAAGTCTTTATTTTTAAATCATTGCTAGGGTACTCTTTAAATTAGCTCATTGAGAGTGCTTCATAAAATGGGGTTTGATCGTATTTACTATACACCTTACAATTCTTCCCTGTTCCCTACCTATCAACTTGGTGTCTGTAAACCTTTTTATAGACTGACGCCTTTTTAACTGTATATGCATATATATGCATAAGCATACACAAAAACACAAAGCTTCTAATTGATCTTGTTCAGGTTTTGTATAATATATATATACATATATATATATATGTGTATGTATACATATATATGAAGCTTATATATAAGCTTAGATTATATATATATAATCTAAATTTTGTTGATGGTTTAACCAGAGTGATTTGAATCTAGTTCTCAGTAGTCCATTTTTTATGGCCTTCCTAGAAATAAATATGGATTAGCTTTTAAAGCTTAGCAATGTTACTATTAGATTCTGAATAAACATACTTAGCTAAGTCATTTTATTTTCCTATCAATATCTTTATATTTTGAATCATTGTTTTAAGTTTTGCAAGTGAAGAAATTCCTTAAAAATCAATAAAACTTTGTTTGGATACATGGGTTAACCACTGCATTGTTTTAAAAGTGTTTCGAGTTTAATGCCTTATTATAACCTGAGTTAGAACATATTGGTATTATTTACTAGCAAAATATTACATTATGAATTGCATTCGTACAGTCTCTGAAACGCTAATTCACAGTACTATAAAGAGTGAAACAGAAAACACTGTGTTAAACTGTTAAAACTTTGGTTTACAATCCTTCCAAATGAAGTCTGTGGTGATAGAAACATTCTATATATTTTCTTAGGTTCATATAATTATTTAAATTTGATGTTAAAGTTATAAATACTATTTGATGTGAAAGAGAAGGGTATTTTCTATTTTAGTATCTGTATTTCAATCCTCATATTTTATGTATTATGTTAAGTCACTGAATTTCTCTGGGATCATTGTGTCCATTTATGTACATTTTAGAGACTTTTTTCTGAGCATGCAAACTAACCCAGTTAGGCTAACATTGTTCAGTGGACTGATGGGTTCACACGGAGCAGTCAGTCATATAATGGGTACTGAATGGTTTGCCCTTTAGACAGTTTCAGCTGGCTGCTCAAGATATTTGATGGAATTTTTTTCTTTGTCAGCTGCCAATATAAGAGGGTCTGATTTAAAACAGGAAAATTCATAAAGCTTAATGTTAAAATGTTCATCGTCTTCTTAAGCAAATATTCTTTCTTGTATTTCAATGGAAATCAAGTGTTTTTCTTTTCTAATTTTCTCAAGGTTTGTTAAAGAATGTGAACACGTAAAAATGAAGTCTTTTGTCTATGTGAGGAAACAGCTGTTCTCAGAGAGTAAGTAATGGCTATCTCTGTCCTCTTGGAATACTTAAAGCCGCGGTCCACTGAGCTGGGGCCAAGAGTCCTTATCTAAGAACATGACAGATGATGGTTAAATCAGATAAGGTTCAGTGTTCTTAGATACAAAACAAGCTTAGGCTAAACTTAGCACAAAAGAAATCTATCGAAAGACTGGGGAACCAAGCTTAATAAAGAATGTTTATTGGGTACTTATTAGGTCTAATGAGCTTGCCTTAGCTCTTGGATTGTCTCAATTAATCCTTATCATAGCCCTGTGAGGATGTAATTATTGCCTTGTTTTATAGCTAAGGAAATAGGGGTATAGAGAATTGAATAAATTGTCAAGGTTACACAGCTAGTCTAGTAGAGACCTCAGGATAAGAACAAGGGTTGTTCTGTGGTACTGTACATCATACCAGTATAATCAACCATCTATTTGGGATAAATGCTCACACAAGACATCTTTTAAATGTGTGAACGTCTTTATTCAAAATCCAATATATTATGAGAGTGATCCATTGACTTATCTGGACCCCACCTAATGAGAGCAAAGATGTTGATAGGATTCTTACCTCAATGCAGAACCTAAGAGATGCTCAATTTTCAAAAATAGAATGGATATACTGTTAGAAATGGAAATTGATGGGGTTGGGGATTTAGCTCAGTGGTAGAGCGCTTGCCTAGCAAGCGCAAGGCCCTGGGTTCGGTCCCCAGCTCCGGAAAAAAAAAAAGAAATGGAAATTGGTGCAATGTCCTTTTGTCTGTTAGGGATATTAGCATAATATTATATACTGAATATCATATAAAAACACAAATTTATTGCAATTTTACTGGCTGGGAAGTCTACCATCAGGGTAGATTGATATCTGGTGGGAGCCAGTATCCACTCATGGCTCCTTCTTATGTCCTCGGATGATGTAAGAAGCATTGAGCAGCTTTGCTTCCTTTCATGGGGGAGGTAATGTCATGGTGGAAGACTTCCCCTTTGTTCTAGCTGTCTCTGAAAGGCCCTGTCACAGGTTCCTTTTTCTTTGGGATTAGAGTTACATGGCTTGAGTTTGGGGAGATACAGACATTTGTGGCAAGAACCAGGTGATCATCTAAGGCTTAGTTCTGTCCTCCACCATTGTATAGAAAATCTAATCTCTGTTACAAAGAGGGAGAATATAGAAGACTGTCAATTCCAGATGAAGCAAAAGATGGCACTGAAGCAGATATTTTGGATTGCGAGTGTGAGAGCAAGCATCAGCTGAAGAGTATCCCAACACATCAGTGGCATTTTATGAAGTTATTGGACATAAATCTGCATTACAGACTGGGGCAGTTCTGCATTTGCTCTCCAACTAATTCAGGCCAGTTATGGCCCATATACAGCAGCATTGAAACAGTAATAAATTTACACTGTTCACTTAAGCGGTACAACTCTTAACATCTCATGCTTTCTTTTCTAAGTCTCGGTTATGTGATATACCAACAGGCATCCTTGCTTATTTCTTGAGCCATCATTCTTCTCAGACAGGGAAATACAACTCTCACATGCACTTAGACACAGTTTGCATAAATGAATGTCTGTTACAGCTGGTATCATGCTCTTTGCTCTTGGAGTTGAGCATGAACAGCCCATCATCTCTTGACAAGGTTTGCCATGCTTGTGTTATAGGACTCAGTAGTGGACTCTTAGAGGAAGCCTCTAGAAGGGGTGTGAGAGCCCGCTGCTGCTCTGCTTAACCTTTCCAGCTCAATTTTTTAGAGCTGCTGAAGAGAGAAAGAGAAGGATGAGGAGGCTCATGGGGACATGGACTATGGAAAGTTCTGGCAGAAAACCATCATGAAGGCCTTAGTCACTTCAAGGAGAAATGCATTCATCACAAAAGTTGTGGTCAGTTGTACACATTTTGGTAAACTTTGTTTATGAGTTCATCTGTTGTGGTTTTGTTACTGATTTTTGCTTGCTTTAGTCTGATATTCACATCCTAAAGAATAAATTTTGGCTAAAAATATTACTACGGTGATTTTTTATATTATTCTATAAGCCATCCCTATGTTTGAACAGCTGATATCGGACTGATTTTATTTATCTTATGCTTGTTTTTCTTTCTGTAACAGGTCTCATTATATAGTGTAGGTTTTTCTCCAAGTTGTGATCTCCTGCCTCAGTTTTCTGATTAATAATATTACCATGTGTGCTACCACACTCAGTTTTAGATATTTTTTAATTAAAAAAGTGGTATGATTTCTTGATTATAAACGAACACTTATTATTATTATTATTTTATTCAAAACAAACACCTAGTAAGTTCTGTCTGACCTGCCTGAAGTCCTTTATTTCCCTTCAGCGAGGAAAGCAAACTGTGACTGAACCTTCAATGGCTACTCTGTAGAATAATTTATTTGTTTAAATAAATTATTTAAGTGATATTTATTTATGCATACATTATCCTAGATAAGGTATGGGTGGATGAAATGCCCTACAGTGGGGAGAGGGAGCTTATAGTGCCCAGCTCCAGCAGAAAGACAGGGCATCAAGTGAGGGATGGGGTTGCTATCCCACAGTCAAAACTCTGACCATAATTGTTCCTGTCTGAAAGAATTGCAGGGATGGAAATGGAGAAGAGCTTGAGGAAAAGAAGGTCCAATAATAGGCCCAAAGGGGATCCAACTCATGGGGAGACCCCAAGACTTGACACCATTATTGAGGTACAGAGCGCTCACAAAAAGGAACCTACCATGACTGCTCTCCAAAAGACCCAACAAGCAGCTGAAAGAGTCAGATGCATATATGTGCACCCAACCAATGAACAGAGGCTGCTGATCCCTCTTGTTGAATTAGGGAAAAGCAGGAGGAAGCTAAGGAAGAGAGTAATATTGTAGGAGGACCAGCAACCTCAATTAATCTGGACCCCCAAGATCTCTCAGACACTGGGTCACCAACCAGGCAGCATACCCCAGCTGAGATGAGGCCCCCAACACATATACAGCAGAGGATTCCCAGGTCTGGGTTCAGTAAGAGAAGATGCACCTAACCTCAAGAGACTGGAGGCTCCAGGGAGTTTAGAGGTCTGATGGGGTGGGTGGGGTGGGGACATCCCTATGGAAAAGGGGGTGGGGTGGGGGGAGATATGGGATGTAGGACTGTCGGAGGGTAAACCGGGAGGAGAATAATATCTGGAGTGTAAAAATGAATGAATGAATGAATGAATGAATGAATGTATGGGTGGCTTATTTGGGTAAGCGAAATTTAACCCAGCAAAATATATTCTGAACAGCCACTGAGTTCCCAATATTTTTTAAGACTATAATTTTATGTTCAGATGAAGTAATTACAAATTTTTCAAAAAGTTTTCTAATATTTTGGTCTCTATATCAAATAGTAGTAACTCTTTCATCCAGTCCCTTGGGGGGGGATCACAAACATGAAATGAGTATTAGGGACAGCAGCAACTGTGCGTGGAGGACAAACGGGAAGGTCAATGAAGCCCTGGGCTCAGCTTGAGGTGACAAGCCTTACTATTAGCATCCTGTTTCAGATTGCCCTTTTACATTGAGAGAATTTAGGATGATACTTCAGGATCTCTAGAAAGAGGAGAGGGATCTCTTTCTCCTGGAGCAGGGAGTAAATTAACCTGTGGTCCTTGCCTTTTCAGTCAGGTTTCCTGGAGGAGCTTGCAGTCTCTTCTGCACTGATTGTCATTGATTTTCATGGCATCCCAGCAGCAGTGCCACTATTAAGGCCCACAGTGTGCCTTCCGGAATTCTCACACTCACATCAATTCTGCTGGTATCCAAGTCTTCCTTAAAAAGAAACAAAGCAAAACACCTCAGTTATAAAAATTAATTTAAGGATTTATTCTATTATTTTTAATTTTGTACATATGTGTTCACGAGTGTATAGGTATGTGTATGTTCATATGAGAATAGGTGCCCTCAGAGGCCAGATTATGGGCTCAGATCCTTGGAGCTGAAGTTACAGGCAGTTGAGAGCAGCCTGGATGTAGGTTCTGGGGACTGACCAGAGGTCCTCTGTGTCAGTCATGCGTACAACTGAACCATTTCTCTATCCCTCAAAATTAATTTTATTAAAACTGATTTGTTAAAATGTCATTGTTTTCTAGAGACATCTAAAAACCAAAAACCAGAAACCAAAAAACAAAAAAATTCCTGGTTAGCACCAATCATCACACTCCCTAGAAACAACAATAACTCTCTCTCTGTTCAGGGGCTTTGTTTCCTGTGCACAATGTCGTGGTTGTAAGTGGTATCCCTGGACTGTTGCTCGATGGTTTAGCAATTTCAGGCTTTATTCCTAGGTTTTTCATTTTATGTTCCAGGTATATTTTAGCTCACAGTTCATCTGATAACCACAGCTCATCTGATAACCACACCATTTCAATGTAATTACATATATTGTTGGATAAAAACTTACGTGTTGTCTCCATAGCTAAAATTGAATATTACTCAATTTTTGTGAAAATATCTGTGATCTTTCTTTCTTGTGAGCTTGTAAAAATAATACCTCGCTTATTTGATTAAACTACTTACACATATCTGTAAAAGTATTTCCAGTTGCAATTTTCCATCGGGTAAGTCCATTAAATAATTGATCAGTTCAATTACATTCCGCCCCCCTCCCGGAGCTTTTTTTTTTTTCCTTGAACTTCCCAACCTGTCTTTCCAGTATAGAGTAGACCTCTTTGAGCAGTGTGGTGGTTTGAATATGCTTGGTCCAGAGTTTGGTTTTACTAGGAGGTGTGGCCTTGTCAGAGTAGATGTGACTTCTTTCTTGTTGGAGGAAGTGTGTCACTGTGGGGGTGGGCTTTGAGACGCTCCTCTTAACTGCTTGAGGAGTCAGCCTTCTCCTATCAGCCTTCGGATGAAGATGTAGAACTTTCAGCGACTCCTGAACCATGCCTGCCTGCTATGCTCCAGCCTTAATGATAATGGATTGAACCTCTGAACCTGTATGCCAACCCCAATTAAATGTTGTACTTATAAGAGCTACCTTGATCATGGTGTCTCTTCACAGCAGTAAAAGCCCAACCAAAACAGGCAGTATGTAGAATTGTTTTAGGAGTTCTTGCATTTGCCTCGTTGGTCATCTTAATAATCATTTCTTTTATCGTGGTTGCGCATGCTTTCTAAAATTTTCTGAAACTAGAATAATGATGACTTGTCAATTCATGAGGATCTGTGCATTGAAGATAGTTTTATTTTCCTCTATTCATTGTGAACGCTTGAAGAGAAACTAAAGCACAAATAAATTAAGAAACAAAAGAATTTATCTGGGCTTATTAGGGTTAGGACTTGGGAGACACAAATTCATGTATGTTAAACATTTATTCAGAATTACAGATTTTGAATAGATTTTAGAGCAAAAGAATTGTGTACCATGACATTGACCCTTGAAGAAAATAAATAGGTGCTTAAATGTGGCCCTGGCAAGGTAGAACACACTCTGTTACTTCAGTGATGGTCCCATACAGCAATAATTAAACTGGATGGGAAAAAAAGCCACGATGTTTTTTGGATCTTAAATGGGGGAGAGGTGGATCTGGGTGGAGTTGGATAGGGGAGAATATGATCAAAAAACAAGGTGTGGATTTCTGAAACAATTAATAGAATATGCATTTTTTAAAAAAGTTTTAAAGGGAGGAGGTATCCACAATACTCAGCTGAAAAACATGCCATTAAGTCTGATAACCTGAACATTGTCGCTTTTCATCCATGCGGACTTTGGCACCTGCGCCCTCCTTCCTAAGGCATAGAGATTGGAAATTCAGGGGAGACTGAATCCAGTTATCAGAAGGAGGCCAGAGGGTGGACGGAATGAACTTCATGGGAAAGGGAGCCCTGGTAACAAGATGACCCTGGTGGCTATGTATGTAGAACTGGGATTTTGTGCTTAAATGAACTCGCACAAACAACAATAAGATGTAGCATTCCCAGGAATCAGATGTGGGCTTTCATGAATTTAAAAGCTTATTTAGAGGTGCTGTGACTGGACTGGTCTCTCATGTCCTGGCCTAGTATCCTGGGATGCTTCAGGTGTCTTTGTCTGCTTTGTTTTCCCTTGTCTACATCAGGCAAGGTCTGCACTGAGTTTTCTTGTCGCTCGGAATCTTGAAAGCATTCCTTCACACTCTCTTGCATCCAGTGGAGCTTTTGAAACTATGAAGTTGCATCTTTCTCTCCCCCCCCACCCTCCCCCATGACCTTGGTCCTTTCTTGGGAAGCTTTTATGGCATCCTTTTATCTTTTATTTTGAGATTTTTCTAATAATATGTCTCAGCATAGGGTCATCTAGTGTGGGAATTTTTTCTCACAGATATCTGGACCCTTGAGTAGAATGGCCTTTTCTCAGAGATGGGAAGGCATTAATGTTTGAGAATATTTTCATTCTTTTTTAAGAGTACCTCTGTTTTTCACCTTTACTTTTTGTTCAGGAATCCTCAAGTGGTCGGATGTTTTACATTCTGTATTAGTGTTCTTTCTTTTCTAGTTTTCTTTCTCTCTCCTATATATTCCAAAACCCACATTAAGTATAAATGCTTACCAGTTATACTTTTCAAATAGATTTCTCTTTTTAAAACTTGTCTGAGAATTCTATGTATAAATGTAATTGAGCTTTCTTTTTTATCAAATCTACCTCCCACCTTCCTCCACCCCAATTCTTTCTATACCCTTCCACCTCTTTTCCCTTCTAACTTTGCATACTGCTTTAAAATCCACTGAGTATGTATAGTGTTACCAGTATGTACATGGATATAGGGCCATCCACTGGAACACACACAGTTTCTCAGTGGCCCAAATTCCCTAATGAACCTGACTGTCCCACTCCCAGAAGTCACCAATTGCCAACAATTCCTCAGTTAAGAGTAGGACTTCCTGAGCTCCATCTTAATGTTTAGCTGTGGGTTTCTACATCTTTTTCCATTGGCTGCTGGGTGAAGCCTCTCAGAGGACAATTATGTTAGTCTCCTGTCTTCAAGGATAACTGAATAACATTGATAGTTTCAGAAAATGGTTCTTGCCCATGGAATGAGTCATGAGGGGTTACTGGGAGGAGAGGGGAGGCTGATATTGGAATGTAATGTGAATAATAATAATAATAATAATAATAATAATAATAATAATAGAGTAGGACTTCATGAGTCCACCCGTCAATCATGATGAAATTTTGACTTAGTCTTGTGCTGGTCTCATGAATGCAGATATAACTCATGTGAACTTATGAGTGTAGTGTCCAAGCCAAGTCTAGAAAACATTGTGTTGCTGTAGTCCTCCTCTACCTGTGGGTCTTACACTCTTCTCTCACCCTCTTTCACAATGACCGCTGCACTTCCAGCAGAGGGGTTCGATAATGCTTGAGAACTCTACTAGTCTCTAGGCATAAAGATAAGAATTTAGGAGGCAGTTGTTTACTATGTCCATTTAGCAGAATACTAGTACTAGGTTCTCCTCAAGGGCTTATGACATTTTTTTTTCACAGAATTTTGATCCAGTTAATGGAACCAGGCATAGGTGCTATATTGTGAAGTTGAATTAATTATTCGTCACACAGCTTCACGGTTGAGTGAGACTGAGGATTCGATTCTTCACCTTCCAGCACCTTCCAGAAATATGAAAGCTAGCTATCTGAAAGGAAGCTTTCAGATTTGTACCAGTTTGATTTCTTCCTATCTTGTGATTCAGCTGTGTGATATTCTCACCAATAGGTTATTGCCATCAATTTTCGGAGTGCAATTAAGAACAATGACAATAATTCAAGTAGTTATGGGAACCTATTGGACCTCACCAACTAACAACTGTATGGAAAAAACCCACACCTGGCACTTGGCTTTTATTTGACACCTGGAAGAAACATCATTTCTTCTATACAGGTTACTCTATGTAAACTTTTGTTCATATATATTTCAGGAAGCTTCTACAGTGGCATGTTTCTGTATGACTTTTTCAATGGGTTTTAGTTGTCCTCCTAAGATGTCCTCTTCTGTTCTGCTTCCCCATGTCTCATCCCTTTTGTTAATTTCAAATTTTACTTAGACTTTTATTTTTCCTAATAGTTTCTACTTCTGCTGAGTTGCAGTACCATTCCCTGTATTCTATCTTTTTTACACACCCTCCCCTCTACCCTTCTCTCCATCTCATTCTTATTCCTTTGCCTTTCTCATTAGAACTTCTCCTAAATTTGAGCAGGGCACAATACTAGCAATCTGACAGGTTCTCTGCATGGCACTGGCAGATATAGAGGTCACTAAGATCTTGCTCTTGGTGAAGGGGTCCTTTCTGTTGGGAGCCTCTGATGCTATCATGTGCAGGTAGCTAGCTCTCCGAGTTGCTCAGTGTTCAGAGATAAGAATCTTTTCATTGCTTCTGGAAGCTGGAGGTAGAGAGCTGATGTGATAGTGTGTAAAGGATAAATATGGCCACTGGGTTTGTGGTCCTTGGAGGGGAGAGGGTGTGGACCAGGCATTCATTTCCCAGAAGGAATCCTTTATGTTGTTCTTTGAATTTGCCATAGTCTCACTTCTGTTTCTCTGTCTATCGTGGAATTTGGGAATTATTCTTGACTTTGAACAATCTCTTCATTTGAGACTCTACTTGGAATCTGGCTCAGATTTTCTATTTCAGTGTCCCGTGGTTCTGGTCCTTTTAAGAATACCTTTTACACTGCTAGATTTCATGTCTACATGTTCTGGATTCTCTTGGTGTCTAAATCTTTGCAGCATAGCTAGACAAAAGCATGTTAGAGAACGTCAGAAACCATGTTAAGGCCTTAGGGTAAACATTGTACTTCCTGTGTTAAGAATAGTGCCACACAACAACTTTTGACATGCTGCTGGGGCACACATGCTACCCAGACATTAAATCACCACCCAACATGGTCCAGAGCATTGATATCATCGGTTATCATTGCACTATTTTTATACAGGGAGGTGTTGACAGAGGCGATTGTCTACAGAGTGGTTTATTTGAATTCCTCCCATGGAATTCCTGAGTGTAACTCAAGAACCGTCAAGAATGAGTACAAAGCTAAGAAAAGACCCTTACCTAATATAATCTCTATTAGCCAGTTTTTGTGGATCTGGACATGAAAAAAATCCCTAGATTCTGAGCTCAAGAAAGGAAGACGCAATGCACAGGAGGGACTAAGGATCTACTGCGCTGGTCACTCTGGATATTCCTGCACAGAAACGTGTGATGGAAACATCCTGTGTCTGGCATGCAAGAATATTTGCAAGAAGGTGGCAGTGAGCAACAAGAGTTATATGACTGTCTGGCTATTTCACTGCAGGTAAATATTGATAAAGTTCTTAAATTTCTGGTGACATGGGTAAAAAAAATGGTAATTTCTTGGGCAGTAAAACCTGGGTAAATTTTTCTGGAATGCTAACGACTCTGCTATATTTGAAAAAGACATTGGGGACCTGAGGTTTGATATGGAGTGGGAGGTATATATGGGCATCCAGCTTTCATCTGTAAAGCCACTGATATATATGAAGCTAAGAAGGTTCTGGCAGGGAAAAAGGGAAGGGAACATACTTTAACCTAAGACCATGAAGGAGTTTGAAGATTTAGTGAGAACTGGGAGTCTAGCATGGGATTATGACAGCTCATGGTGCCAAGGCATTGAGATCCCTTCAGAAGTCCCAATAAAGGCACATGAAATGACATTAGCAGTGCAACTGAGCTGCGATGCTGTCTCATCTTCCACACACAAATTCGTGTTGAAGCACATGATCAAGCATGGGGCTGATTGCACGCAGCCCTTGATTGTTTGCTACTTAGGAAATTCTGTCTACAGGTTTGAATAATTTGGGGAGCTCCATTGTTGGGTACTCACCGCCAGCTGTTTCCCATAACCTGTGGGCCAGAGGACGCTGAGGAGCCCTCCTTCAGGTACTTCAGCAGGGATCTTTATGGCCTTCATCAAGTGCACATCAAATAGTCAAATACGGTCCACCTGCTCCCTTCATTGCCATGACACGATCTCCATACAGTTTGCCAGGCCATGTGTTTCTTTGGTGTGTAATTTCTCTCTTTAACAAAATACAGTTTCCGTGTATTTAATGTGGTGCTCTACTATTTAAAATTAACTAAGTTTAAATTCTTATCAGGAAATGTCATGGCATACCTTTAGGTGCTTTAAAAAAGACTGGGAAATCGGGAACCGGGGAACCTGAAAGTTACATACCAAAGCCTGGGAAAGTGGGGGTACGTTGGTGGGGACTCTCCTTTAGCTTTTGCTATGTACTCAACACTGAGTTTTCTGCCTCAGCATCCAGAGCAAGAGGCTCAAAGAGAACACAGATGGCAAAGTGTGCTGCTGAGTGTTTATCCACTCCACACAGACCTAGGCACGTCTGGAGAAAGGGGAATCCTAATTGAGAAAATGTCTCTGTAGGATTGGCCTGTAGGCAAGTCTGTAGGCCGTTTTGTTGATTAATGGTTGCTGTGGAAAGACATAGCTTTGTGGCTGGTGCCATCCCTGAACGTGTGGTTCCTGATAGTATTAGGTTAAGCCAACTCTGAGGAGCAAGCCACTAAAAGTGTTCCTCAATAGCCTCTGCTTTAGTTCCCACCTCCAGGCACTTCCTGGAGTTTCTGTCATGACATCCCTTAGTGATGGAGTAAAATCTGAGAGTTGGAAGCTGAAATAACCCATTTTATCTCCAAGTTGTTGGTCGTGGTGCTTTACCATAGGAAGAAAAACCCTAAGACACAAAGGCAATGTTGACATGGGGCTCTTACTATGTGGGGAAAACATTTGCAGACACTTTAAGGAAGCTGAAGGCCAGAAAGCTTCATGGTGTTTCCTGAGAGGGAAACATTCCACTAAACCAAGAAATAAGAAAATCACCCTCGTTTTGGTGGGAATGCCTTGGCTCGGGCCTGTCTTTTCTCATATTTGTTTGCAATCTTGCCTCCACTTCCTTCTTTCCACTTCTCCCTGATTTTCTTCTCAATGTTTGTTATTTGCATCTACTGCCCTTTACATTGATTTTGTACCCTGCCTCTTTGCTGAAGGTGTTTATCAGCTGTAGTTTCCTAGAGAAGTCATTTACATATAATATCATACCATCTGAAAAGGTCCCTTGACTTCTCCCCTTCCTATTTGTAGTCTCCTGTTCCCCTTCAGTTGTCTTACTGCTCTAGCTAAGACCTTAAGAACTATATTGAGTAGGGATGGAAAGAGTGGACAGCCATATCCCTTTAATTGAAATGTTGAGAAATTAGCAACTCTTTTATAAACGTTGATACACAAGCAGCAGTAACTACAGAATGTGCTAGAAGTAAACACTATACAACCAAAATTCATGAATTATCTAAGTGCTAGCAGTAAAAAAAATGTTTAAGCTTCACAGAAATAATTCTAACATTTATTATACAACATAAAATTCAGACATAATTAGGGTGTGGATTCCGTGTTCTAGTAGTTTTTTCGGCAACCTCTTCGATCCTTCGTTTTTTAGGTTATCTCCACTCCCATCAGGTTAAGTCTGTCTGGTCTCAGAATTCTCTGATTCTGAAAATTAACTGTTAATCTCAAACATCATTGGTCTCCAAAGTGTTGGTGATATATATTTTTTGCTTTATATTATGATACTTATTAAAAATAACTAAAACAAATACTAGGTTTTAATTTATTGGATATTTTATTTATTTACATTTCAAATGTTACCACCTTTCCAGTTGATTTACCCTCCGGAAATCCCCTCTCCCATCCTCCCTCCCCTGTGTCTATGAGGGTTCTCTCCTAACCACCCTTCCACTCCTGCTTCCCTGCCCTGGCATTCCCCTACACTGAGACATCGAGCCTTCCCAGGACCAAAGGCCTCTTTTCCCATTGATGTCCCACAAGGCCACCTTCTGCTATGTACATGACTGACTCCTCAAGCAATCCCACTAAAATCAGGGACTAGACAAAGCTGTCCACTCTCTCCCTACCTATTCAATACAGCACTATACATATATTTATATTACATACATATATACATATATTTATATTACTAGGACACTTAATGTAGATAATCAATATTACCTATGTACACCTTATGCAAATAGCATGATCTTAGCCATTATTCTTCAATTTTATCTTCTTTACATTCTCTAATCTTTTATTTCGGCTTTGGTTTCTCTTTGCTATGTTTCATTCTCAAGTGAATTCATTCAAAGTAGCTTTTGAAAAACATCTACTTGTTTTCTGGCAGCCTCTTACGGAGATGTGTGCTTACTTTGCTCTCTCCTCTCCTCTTCTAAAATCTGTAAGTAGTCAGAGTTTTTGTACAAACCAAGCAGAGACATTAGCATGTTGTTTTGTTCTGCAGCCCCAACCTCTTTCTCTCCCATTCTCTCCAATCACTTGATCTCCCTGTTTTTCTGGCAGGCTTTCATAGTCCAATTTAGTAGATGGTATAGTGTTCCGAGTATAAATAAATATTCCAGTTTCTTTCCATTATAAATTTTAATGATTTCCTGTATTTATTTATTTTTCTCTTGAAGTTCTGCTTCCCAGAATACTCTAAAGAGCATGTTTGTGTGATTAGAATGTCTGAGGCATTTGCTACTTGAAAGGGTAGTTTACTTGCATGTAAGTTGTGAATTTTAAAGTACTTCCCAAAACATTTTTTAGTTACTTATTTTATTTATTTACATCTCACATGTTTTTCCCCTTCTCTCTTCCCCCTCCTACAGTTCCTCATCCTATTTCACCTCCCCTTTGCCTCTGAGAGGGTGCTCCTCTTCTTCTCACCCTCCCCCCCCAACAATCCCCATTGCTGGGGCCTCAAGTCTCTATAGGATTAGGCACAACATCTTCCACTCAGGTGAGACAAGGCAGTCCTCTGCTCTATATGTGCCTTAGGGCTGGACCAGCTGGTGTAAACTCCCGGGTTTTCTTTAAAATGTTACTCTTTAACACCTCCTGTCAACCTGACTTTTTCTTCATTACAGAAAGCACAGAGCATCCTTCTTTGTATTTCTATGTATAGGTTCTTTACTTTCTTATATTTGTCTTAGGTTTTCATTTTGAAATCTTACACTGTCCCTCAATTCTGAGAAATTATCAGCCACATATCAGGTAAATGCAGTAGTTCACTCTTATAATCCTAGAACTTGGCTGTGGATGTAGGACAAAAGCAATAGGTTTTCCATGATTTCAATACAAATTTTATACCAGCTTAGGGTACTGGGTTTGAACTGTCCATCCAAATGACCATGTTATACTCAGCAAGATTCTCTCTCTCTCTCTCTCTCTCTCTCTCTCTCTCTCTCTCTCTCTCTCTCTCTGTTAACCAGTAATCTCAATGATAGATTAAAACTCAGCAAGTGTTTGAAAGAGTGCTAGAAATTCGAAGGGGTGTAGAGCTGCAAGTTGATGCTGTTGGCACTTTACAACACAGGAACACTTATGAATTGTCAATAAATGTTTAGGATTTTCCACACTAGAATTTCAAATTAATGTGATAGCAGATTTTTGGAAAACCTTAATATAGAATTGTAATACTGAAGAGAAGAAAAAAAAAGGAAGTCCCAGGAATGCTACCTGACAGTATCATAAGTAAGGGGGTCTAGTAGTTGCTTAGGACAATAGTGCTTGGAGTTTTGCTTTGTCGTGAATACAATGTTGAATGAAGCCCTGCACATCCAGACCAACTTGAACCAGGCAGTAGGTAAGTCTACTCACTGGTCCTGTGTGTTTGAAAGCTATTTGTGTGTGTGAGTGCTTAATGGAGTGGAGTCATTGTAAATAAGACTAGGCATGAGCATACAGCTGTTACAAGACAGGCTTCAAATAACCGAAGACAAGTAAGTTATGGCTGGTTTAGTTTACAAGGTTTCTTCAGAAGAAACATTCCCTGCATCACTTTCATCTTAAATTTACTCCACCAATAATTATGGTTTTCTTTCTTCCTTTTTTAAAATTACTATTGTTTGATTCTTGAGACAAGGTCTCACTAAATAGCTCTTGGCTGGCCTGTGGCTCACTATATAGACCAGACTGGCCTCCAACAAGCAGAGATCTGCTTGCCTCTTCCTTTCAGGTGCTGATATTAATGACTCACACACACACACAACCACAGCTACCTTTAGTCCTGCTTTTCTGTTGGGTGCTTTAAATTTTTTATGTTAGTTCTGTGCTAAAATATGCAACTTTTGCAAAACAATGTAACTTTTGCTCAGATATATAACAGTTGAAAAAGGAAAAGAAAGAAAATAGAACACATTTGCTCACTGGGTAAATTTGTATTCATCTTTCTTAGCTTAGGAATAGGATGAGGATCTACATACTATTATATCTGTGAGATGATATAATGCTATCTTTTTGTTCTGCATGTGAATGAAATGTCTAGGATGTTAATTATAAAGTATAAGAAAATGAGAAAAATTAACTTCTAATGTTGAAATTAGCATATTAAAAATGCTTTCAATGGAAGACAATCATTTATGTATTCCTTGTTAGCACTAATTAAGAAGAGCCAACTTTTAAGTGTAATATTGTATAAGAGAGTGGTGGGAACCTTAAAAGAAGAATGTAATATGAGATTTTAAATTATGCTTAAATCTTTTAACATTAATGATTAAAATAATATTCAATTTAATAGTATAAACACTGGAAAAACAACTTTTTAAAAATATAAGTTCAAGGGGGTAGAGAGATGGCTCAGTGGTTAAGACCATTAGTTGCTCTTCCGGAAGACATAGGTCTAGTTCCCAGGACTCTGTGGATGCTCACAATTGTCTGCAATTTCAATACCAAGTGACCTGGCCTCTCTTATGGGCTTTACAGGCATCAAGCACACAGGTGCGCGCACGGGCATAAAGGTAAACAGGTATACAAATGCATTTAAAAAAGACAGAGAAAGGAACAAAAACTTGTAAGAGTAGAAAACACACAATGCTATGAGACCCTTGATGTAGCTTTAGCATTGCTGGGGTCAGGCAAGGCTGCGTGAATATTGCTTCTCGCCTTCTACAGGTAGGATGTGTCAGAACACTGACATTGCCTTCTACTTGATGTGGTTTAAACTTTCCAACAATACAGTAAGTGGCCTTAGCTCACAATGTTTATACTTGTACTGTAGCCTTCAGGGTTGGACTGCCAGAAGACAGACAAGCATGGATAAAAATACCTTTGCAATCCTTGCTATGACTGAATTAGTTTTTACTAAATCAGAAACCATACAATAAATTCATTTATAATCTTCCACTGTCAGTATAAAATGATAAATTTGAATTCACATTTAAAATAAAAGTTAAACCCTGAATTTGATGAACAGTCCTTTTGTTGGAAGTTCAGTGTGATGGTTTCTAACAGGGAGCTTAAGTCTCATCAGCAGTGTTTACTCCTCTCAGTTTGGTTGCATATTTTGGAAAATTATTTTAAAAGAATATCCATAAGAATTGCTTGGTTTTAGAGGTTCTTAAAGCAAATGCAGTTGTAATAGATGCATAGTTAAGTATACTTTTATCTTAATTTTCATTCAGAGTAGGAATAAAGGTGTTTATACCATCTAAAGAAAGGCCAATGACATTTCCATTTAAAAATTCTCCTCAGAGTTTCATAGAAAATATTAAAGCATGGAACATAATAGAATAAGTAAATTAAAGATAATCACCAATAAAATGCTATTTGACAGTCTGTTTTACTCTATGGCTTTTCATCTTAGCATGCTGTTTTGTTTTCTAAGATAAAAATTGTTAGAATTTCCAAAGAGAGAGGTTATTTTTTTATTAATAATGAAATCAAAGTTAATGATAAGTGAAATCAATGTTAAAGACAGCCACCAAGTAAAGCCAGAAGATGATTCATGATTGTAATGACCACCACCTGGCAATTTTATGCCAGGGCTTGGCCCCACAGCAGAGAGCTTCACTGCCACTAGTATTTGTCCAGATGTTTAGTCAGCACATGCTTTTGATGGAAGAAAAAAAATCTCACCATCTATCTCAAGTGTCTGTGTAGTTCACCAGTGATAAACAGAGTCATACACACTTTCATGTAGAAACACAGTTACATGAATGGCTATCTCTTGGCTTCTAGTCCTGGAAGATGAACACGAACAACTAAGTAGATAGCATGTTAGGGATGGATGAAGTCACATGCCACCTGATTAGAGCTCGAAAGTTACTCAAGCCAATCCAGAGAGAATGAAATACATAAAGCAATTACAAAGTAATGTGATCCTTCTTCCCCAGTTATTTTAGCAGACGTCAGGACGGTGAGGAAGAAGCCATCTTCGTGACCCAGCGGTAGCCTCTTTTCTATTTGTCTACCCATCTGCCTACCAGGGGTCTGTATATAATTCATGATATTTTCCCTCAGTGAAATTCTACAAATCACATCTGTCCTTGAGCACAACTCCCTGTACATTTCCATACTTGCCATCACTGTGGCAGCCTGCACAGTAAGTATTTAAGCAACCAAGCTTAATATGGAAACTCTGTCCCCACACCGAATGTGTGCATAGCTTCTCACTCTTTGTCTCCTGAATTTTCTAGTTCAGTAACTGAGAGGAGCAGGTCTGTAGCCGAGTGCTCCAGCTTTTCCTTACAGGGAAGTGGTAGGACTGTATTCCATAACATTTTTTTTAATTAGTATCAGGCTCCCGTTCCTTACCTTGCCTTGGATTATGAAATGCTGAGTGAACAAGATTACATCTCCCCTTCTTCCGTTTCTGGTTGTAGAATTCATTAGAAAGCATGAGAGGATCTCGGAATAAACACAAAGAACAGCGCTCTCTTGCAAACCTGCGCTGGATGGAAGTCAGTTTGTTGCTAAAGGATGGACGCTTATTTTTCATGCTTAATGCCCCATCCTGACTGACTTTATACTTGTCAGGATTTGGTAATTTACAGTGATTTGACGATTTTTTTCTTGGAGCCAGAACACTTCTATTAAATAGAATAATAAATAATGATTTAAAAAATTTAAAAGCTTTATGATTATTTTCAGAATAAAATCACTCAATTTCTTTTTTAACCGTGCTTAAAATTTACTGTCAGAGAGGCTTCCTCTAGTATCTGATGGGCAAATGCAGAGACCCTCAGCCAAACATTAGGTGGAGTTTGGGAAACCCTTCAGAAGAGGACAAGGAAGTATTGTATGGGCCAGAAGGGTAGAGGAGTCCAGGAGAACACAGTCCACAGAATCATCTAAGAAAGGCTCTCTTAGGGACCACAGATACCCAAGTGGCAGTCACGGAGCCTGCATGGCTGTGTACTACTCCTCTGAATTAAAGTTATAGTTGTTTAGCTTAGGATTTTTGTGGGAGTCCTAACAATGGGAATGGGGATGTCTGACTCTTTGCCTGTTCTTTGGGTAACTTTCTTCCTAATGGGTTCCCTTGTCCAGCCTTGTTGTAGGGCTTGTGTCTGATTGCATCTTGTCATGCCACGTTCGGTTAATATCACTGGGAAGTCTGCTTTTTGCTGAAGGGAAAGGGAGTAGTGGATCTAGGGAAGAGGAGAGGTGGAAGGGGGTAGGAAGGAATGGAGGGATGAGAAACGGTGGTTGGGATGTATAGTATGAACGAAGACTCAATAAAAAGAAATGAAGTAAAATTCCCCACAAACTTTGCCATGACCAGTTGTCTAAATAATGCCTCCCCCAAAACGATACTTCATAGCATTAGCAAAAATAGTAATTAAAGTTATTTAAAGTACAAAGTGTTGCTCTGCTCCCAAACCCCGTGGGAGAGAGACCTCACCGCCTAGACAGGTGGGCATTCCTGAGACTGCAGAGCAGAAGAGACCACCAACACTGCCCACCCCTGCCCACATCCTTGGCCCAAGAGTAAACTGTATACGGCATCTGGGTTCCCGTAGAGGAGGGCCCAGGAGCAGCAGGTCTGCTGCGTCTGAGAACCGCCAGAACCTGAAGGGACCTACCGGATAAACAGTTCTCTGCACCCTCCCATGGGAGGGAGTGCTAAACCTTCAGAGAGGCAGACACGCCTGGGAAACCAGAAGAGACTGCACTCTGCACACATTACTGATTCCAGAGGAAAACACCAAACGCCATCTGGAACACTGGTGCACTGAAGCTCCCGGAAAGGGCGGCGCAGATCTTCCTGGGTGCAGCCGCCGCAGAGAGTTCATAAGCAACACCCCACGAGCAAACTTGAGCCTCGGGACCACAGGTAAGGCCAACTTTTCTGCTGCAAGTGACCTGCCTGGTGAACTCAAGACACAGGCCCACAGGAACAGCTGAAGACCTGTAGATAGGAAAAACTACACGCCCGAAAGCAGAACACTCTGTCCCCATAACTGGCTGAAAGAAAACAGGAAAACAGGTCTACAGCATTCCTGACACACAGGCTTATAGGATAGTCTAGCCACTGTCAGAAATAGCAGAACAAAGTAACACTAGAGATAATCTGATGGCAAGAGGCAAGCACAGGAACCCAAGCAACAGAAACCAAGATTACATGGCATCATCAGAGCCCAATTCTCCCACCAAAGCAAACACTGAATATCCAAACACAACAGAAAAGCAAGATCTAGATTTAAAATCACATTTGATCATGATGCTGGAGGACTTCAAGAAAGACATGAAGAGGTCCCTTAGAGAAACACAGGAAAACATTAATAAACAAGTAGAAGCCCATAGAGCAGAGTCACAAAAATCCCTGAAAGAATTCCAGGAAAGCACAATCAAACAGTTGAAGGAATTAAAAATGGAAGTAGAAGCAATCAAGAAAGAACACATGGAAACAACCCTGGATATAGAAAACCAAAGGAAGAGACAAGGAGCTGTAGATACGAGCTTCAGCAACAGAATACAAGAGATAGAAGAGAGAATCTCAGGAGCAGAAGATTCCATAGAAATCATCAACTCAACTGTCAAAGATAATGTAAAGCAGAAAAAGCTACTGGTCAAAAACATACAGGAAATCCAGGACTCAATGAGAAGATCAAACCTAAGGATAATAGGTAGAGAAGAGGGTGAAGACTCCCAGTTCAAAGGACCAGTAAATATCTTCAACAAAATCATAGAAGAAAACTTCCCTAACCTAAAGAAAGAGATACCCATAAGCATACAAGAAGCCTACAGAACTCCAAATAAATTGGACCAGAAAAGAAACTCCTCCCATCACATAATAGTCAAAACACCAAATGCACAAAATAAAGAAAGAATATTAAAAGCAGTAAGGGAAAAAGGTCAAGTAACATATAAAGGCAGACCTATCAGAATCACACCAGACTTTTTGCCAGAGAGTATGAAAGCCAGAAGATCCTGGACAGATGTCATACAGACCCTAAGAGAACACAAATGCCAGCCCAGGTTGCTGTATCCTGCAAAACTCTCAATTGACATAGATGGAGAAACCAAGATATTCCATGACCAAACCAAATTTACACAATATCTTTCTACAAATCCAGCACTACAAAGGATAATAAATGGTAAAGCCCAACATAAGGAGGCAAGCTATACCCTAGAAGAAGCAAGAAACTAATCGTCTTGGCAACAAAACAAAGAGAAGAAAAGCACACAAACATAACCTCATATCCAAATATGAATATAACAGGAAGCAATAATCACTATTCCTTAATATCTCTCAACATCAATGGCCTCAACTCCCCAATAAAAAGACATAGATTAACAAACTGGATACGCAATGAGGACCCTGCATTCTGCTGCCTACAGGAAACACACCTCAGAGACAAAGACAGACACTACCTCAGAGTGAAAGGCTGGAAAACAACTTTCCAAGCAAATGGTCAAAAGAAGCAAGCTGGAGTAGCCATTCTAATATCAAATAAAATCAATTTCCAACTAAAAGTCATCAAAAAAGATAAGGAAGGACACTTCATATTCATCAAAGGAAAAATCCACCAAGATGAACTCTCAATCCTAAATATTTATGCCCCAAATACAAGGGCACCTACATATGTGAACGAAACCTTACTAAAGCTCAAAACACACATTGCATCTCACACAATAATAGTAGGAGATTTCAACACCCCACTCTCATCAATGGACAGATCATGGAAACAGAAATTAAACAGAGACGTAGACAGACTAAGAGAAGTCATGAGCCAAATGGACTTAACAGATATTTATAGAACATTCTATCCTAAAGCAAAAGGATATACCTTCTTCTCAGCTCCTCATGGTACTTTCTCCAAAATTGACCATATAATTGGTCAAAAAACGGGCCTCAACAGGTACAGAAAGATAGAAATAATCCCATGCGTGCTATCAGACCACCATGGCCTAAAACTGGTCTTCAATAACAATAAGGGAAGAATGCCCACATATACATGGAAATTGACCAATGCTCTACTCAATGATAACCTGGTCAAGGAAGAAATAAAGAAAGAAATTAAAGACTTTTTAGAATTTAATGAAAATGAAGGTACAACATACCCAAACTTATGGGACACAATGAAATCTGTGCTAAGAGGAAAACTCATAGCGCTGAGTGCCTGCAGAAAGAAACAGGAAAGAGCATATGTCAGCAGCTTGACAGCACACCTAAAAGCTCTAGAACAAAAAGAAGCAAATACAGGAGGAGTAGAAGGCAGGAAATAATCAAACTCAGAGCTGAAATCAACCAAGTAGAAACAAAAAGGACCATAAAAAGAATCAACAGAACCAAAAGTTGGTTCTTTGAGAAAATCAACAAGATAGATAAACCCTTAGCCAGACTAACGAGAGGACACAGAGAGTGTGTCCAAATTAACAAAATCAGAAATGAAAAGGGAGACATAACTACAGATTCAGAGGAAATTCAAAAATTCATCAGATCTTACTATAAAAGCCTATATTCAACAAAACTTGAAAATCTGTAGGAAATGGACAATTTCCTAGACAGATACCAGGTACCGAAGTTAAATCAGGAACAGATAAACCAGTTAAACATCCCCATAACTCCTAAGGAAATAGAAGCAGTCATTAAAGGTCTCCCAACCAAAAAGAGCCCAGGTCCAGACGGGTTTAGTGCAGAATTCTATCAGACCTTCATAGAAGACCTCATACCAATATTATCCAAACTATTCCGCAAAATTGAAACAGATAGAGCACTACCGAATTCCTTCTATGAAGCCACAATTACTCTTATACCTAAACCACACAAAGACCCAACAAAGAAAGAGGACTTCAGACCAATTTCCCTTATGAATATCGACGCAAAAATACTCAATAAAATTCTGGCAAACCGAATCCAAGAGCACATCAAAACAATCATCCACCATGATCAAGTAGGCTTCATCCCAGGCATGCAGGGATGGTTTAATATACGGAAAACCATGAACGTGATCCATTATATAAACAAACTGAAAGAACAAAACCACATGATCATTTCATTAGATGCTGAGAAAGCATTTGACAAAATTCAACACCCCTTCATGATAAAAGTCCTGGAAAGAATAGGAATTCAACGCCCATACCTAAACACAGTAAAAGCCATATACAGCAAACCAGTTGCTAACATTAAACTAAATGGAGAGAAACTTGAAGCAATCCCACTAAAATCAGGGACTAGACAAGGCTGCCCACTCTCTCCCTACTTATTCAATATAGTTCTTGAAGTCTAGCCAGAGTAATCAGACAACAAAAGGAGGTCAAGGGGATACAGATTGGAAAAGAAGAAGTCAAAATATCACTATTTGCAGATGATATGATAGTATATTTAAGTGATCCCAAAAGTTCCACCAGAGAACTACTAAAGTTGATAAACAACTTCAGCAAAGTGGCTGGGTATAAAATTAACTCAAATAAATCAGTAGCCTTCCTCTACACAAAAGAGAAACAAGCCGAGAAAGAAATTAGGGAAAGGACACCCTTCAAAATAGACCCAAATAATAGAAAGTACCTCGGTGTGACTTTAACCAAGCAAGTAAAAGATCTGTACAATAAGAACTTCAAGACTCTGAAGAAAGAAATTGAAGAAGACCTCAGAAGATGGAAAGATCTCCCATGCTCATGGATTGGCAGGATTAATATAGTAAAACTGGCCATTTTACCAAAAGCGATCTACAGATTCAATGCAATCCCCATCAAAATACTAATCCAATTCTTCAAAGAGTTAGACAGAACAATTTGCAAATTCATCTGGAATAACAAAAAACCCAGGACAGCTAAAACTATCCTCAACAATAAAAGGACTTTAGGGGGAATCACTATCCCCGAACTCAAGCAGTATTACAGAGCAATAGTGATAAAAACTGCATGGTATTGGTACAGAGACAGACAGATAGACCAGTGGAACAGAATTGAAGACCCAGAAATGAACCCACACACCTATGGTCACTTGATTTTTGACAAAGGAGCCAAAACCATCAAATAGAAAAAAGGAAGCATTTTCAGCAAATGGTGCTGGTTCAACTGGAGGTCAACATGTAGAAGAATGCAGATCGATCCATGCTTATCACCCTGTACAAAGCTTAAGTCCAAGTGGATCTAGGACCTCCACATCAAACCAGATACACTCAAACTAATAGAAGAAAAAGTGGGGAAGCATCTCGAACACATGGGCACTGGAAAAAATTCCCTGAACAAAAAACCAATGGCTTATGCTCTGAGATCAATAATCGACAAATGGGATCTCATTAAACTGCAAAGCTTCTGTAAGGCAAAGGACACTGTGGTTAGGACAAAACGGCAACCAACAGATTGGGAAAAGATCTTTACCAATTCTACAACAGATAGAGGCCTTATATCCAAAATATACAAAGAACTCAAGAAGTTAGACCGCAGGGAGACAAATAACCCTATTAAAAATGGGGTTCAGAGCTAAACAAAGAATTCACAGCTGAGGAATGCCGAATGGCTGAGAAACACCTAAAGAAATGTTCAACATCTTTAGTCATAAGGGAAATGCAAATCAAACAACCCTGAGATTTCACCTCACACCAGTGAGAATAGCTAAGATCAAAAACTCAGATGACAGCAGATGCTGGTGAGGATGCGGAGAAAGAGGAACACTCCTCCATTGTTGGTGGGATTGCAGACTGGTACAACCATTCTGGAAATCAGTCTGCAGGTTCCTCAGAAAATTGGACATTGAATTGCGTGAGGATCCAGCTATACCACTCTTGGGCATATACCCAAAAGATGCCCCAACATATAAAAAAGACACGTGCTCCACTATGTTCATCGCAGCCTTATTTATAATAGCCAGAAGCTGGAAAGAACCCAGATGCCCTTCAACAGAGGAATGGATACAGAAAATATGGTACATCTACACAATGGAATATTACTCAGCTATCCAAAACAATGACTTTATGAAATTCGTAGGCAAATGGTTGGAACTGGAAAATATCATCCTGAGTGAGGTAACCCAATCACAGAAAAATACACATGGTATGCACTCATTGATAAGTGGCTATTAGCCCAAATGCTTGAATTACCCTAGATGCACAGAACACATGAAACTCAAGACGGATGATCAAAATGTGAATGCTTCACTCCTTCTTTACAAGGGGAACAAGAATACCCTTGGCAGGGAATAGAGAGGCAAAGATTAAAACAGACACAGAAGGAACACCCATTCAGAGCCTGCCCCACATGTGGCCCATACATATACAGCCACCCAATTAGACAAGATGGATGAAGCAAAGAAGTGCAGGCCGACAGGAGCCGGATGTAGATCGCTCCTGAGAGACACAGCCAGAATACAGCAAATACAGAGGCGAATGCCAGCAGCAAACCACTGAACTGAGAATAGGACCCCTGTTGAAGGAATCAGAGAAAGAACTGGAAGAGCTTGAAGGGGCTCAAGACCCCAAAAGTACAACAATGCCAAGCAACCAGAGCTTCCAGGGACTAAGCCACTACCTATAGACTATACATGGACTGACCCTGGACTCTGACCTCATAGGTAGCAATGAATATCCTAGTAAGAGCACCAGTGGAAGGGGAAGTCCTGGGTCCTGCTAAGACTGAACCTCCAGTGAACTAGATTGTTGGGGGGAGGGCGGCAATGGGGGGAGGGTGGGGAGGGGAACACCCATAAAGGTGGGGAGGGGGAGGGATTAGGGGGATATTTGCCTGGAAACCGGAAAGGGAATAACACTCGAAATGTAAATAAGAAATACTCATGTTAATAAAAAAGAAGGAAAAAAAGAAAATAAAAAATAAATAAATAAGAAGTGTTCAGATAAAGATATATAAGAAATTCCAAAAGATAGGGTGTACTTTATTCCACATTGATCTTAGAAGTATCATATTAGCCTTAGAGATCGAGTGGGGAGTTGTATAAATCTGGAAATGTCCCACCATTTGGAAGGGTTTGATTTTTCTCGTTAAGTTGATAAACTGAGTTTGGCTATCAAGCAGAACACGAAGGTGCAGCAGCCTCACGCAATGGTGGGCTTTGAGCATGTCCACCTTCTCAGTCTTTTCTCTCCTTTTCCTTTTCAGTCGTCTCTGTTACTCTGCAGCACCTTACCTGCGATTCATAAGTAAAATATGTTCCTCTGTCTATCCACTTCGTCCTGTCTCTGTTTTCTGCCACTGTCTGTCCTTTCCTCTGTGAGGTTCACGCGTGTAAACATAGTCATGATTCGTTCCAAAGTGCCCTACCAATGGTTTGTACCCTGTCACAGAGAGAAGCCTGTCATTTTCTGTTCCCAGAAGGGAAGCCTACTGGGATTTTCTTTGATGGTAAGAAAGTTCCACTTTATCCTCGGAAAACATGCAGTTCCCAGTGAGGAGGGAGGTTTGGGGGGACAATGGGTTCCTCCTAGGACCTCTCAGATCGTACCGGGTGGAGCAGTTTTAGCCAGTGGTAAGGAGCAGTTAACTTTGTTGCATAGACAAAGGCATCTAGGAATAAACTACCTCCCCTCCACTTGCATTAATGGTTTTATTTGTATTCAACGGCATTCTACCTGACTCTCTAACCTTTCAGAAAACAATATTTTAGATTCTTAGCACCACACAGTAGCTTTGTGTGAAATTCAGAGTAATTCAAACAGAAACTCCCTCTAGCTTCACAAGACTGAACATTTGATTAAAATTACAGAAGTTGACTACCAGGCAACTCCTTCCAGCTCTGTATGGAACATCTGCCGAAGTAAAGCCTTTAGAAGTCAGACAGAATTGAAATGTCATGCTCCAGGGGGAAATACACACAAAACAAAATTAAATCATAAGAATGAACTGGAGTGCTTAAAGGTGCAGCCGTGTGGAAGCTGCTCTGGTCCTGGCTGAATGTGGGGAACAGGGCACCCGCTAAGACAGGGTTTATAGCTTTCTTTCTTTGATGTCATTAGTCTAATAGAGTGCCCTGCTGTTCAGATCTAGACAGGATAAAACCACAGTTAATATAAAGATATAAAACAAAGATATTATAATTCATTCAAAAGCTTATATGTCAAAGGTTCAAAAGTAGAAAAAATTACAAGGAATCTCTAAGAATATAAGTAACAATGACAAGTTGTCAATAAATGTTTTTAAACACAAGTTTGACTGTTTGGCTGGCTAAGCTAGAATGTTTTTATCAAAATAAAATATGTTTATATTAAATCCCTTAAAATCAAGTGAATAGCTACCATTTTTTTCTTACTTTCATGGAGAAAATATAACCAATGTGAGCATACACCAATATCACATCTGTCAACATAGTTTTAAGGTGAATTGTACTTGGTGGGACTCCGGTCACATCATGTTTGACCTCTGTCACAGTCTTCCCAATCATCAACACCTAATTAATCTCAGTGAGGACAAGACTGTTTTGATTCAGGTTTCAAAATGGCTCTAGATATTGAGTTTTGAATAATCAAAAATTTTTGACAATAGATTTTAAATAGTTTGATTATCTTTAGTACTAAAATATTGTTATTTCTACCATTGTCTATCAATGGAAAAAGCTGTCTACAGACTTAAATTTTAGGTGCTAGAGATGGCTCAGTGGCTAAGAATGTATACTGCTCTTTCAGTAGACGAGGGGATTTTTAAATTTTAAATGAAAAAACTCATTTTTGAGATTTCCATACATAAGTACTATATTTACATCACCCCATCCTCAAACCCTCTTCAACTCCTCCAGTAATCCCTCACTCTAATTTATAACCTTTACTTATTTATTCACACACACACACACACACACGTACACACACACACATAAATAAAATCTGCTGATTCCATTTAGTATTTCTTGTATGGTTGCAAGCTTGGATTAGATAACCTACAGGGGATTGGTTGTCTCTGGATCATAATGGTTCTCCCCTCAGTTGCTATTAATTGGCTGTAGTGCTTAATCTTGTCCTTCATCTGCCTTGGGCTACCAACCGGTGCCTCCATTTTGCATATCTTGTTTAGATTTCATGGGCACAGCTCCCTGTCCTAAAGAGAAGATGGCATTTCACAGCAGATATTCTACTCCTCTGGTTCTCACTCTTTTCTGCCCTCTCTTCTGTGGTTTATTTTTTCTGAGCCTTTATTTTAGGGATTGCACTGTAGATATATAAGTTTGAGTTGGCCATCCCATGGCCGGGAGTTCTTTGTCTTTGAGCAGTTATGATTCCTGTGTAGTAGCTCCTTACATGAGGGATGAGAGCTTGCTTCACTTAGTGGGCATGAAGTTAAACTCTAAATGGTTAGAAATTATAATAGTTTATAAATGTTGCAGTAGTAACATATTCTATAGGGTCTAAAATGGCATTATAATAGCATTGTTTATAGTACCAGACGTGGGTTCTTTCTTACTGAGTAGATCTGAATTCTAAGACACAAGTGTAGCTCCTACACCATTGTGAGATCTCACTGTGCTCATCATGGTATAGTCTGCCGGTTTAAAAGCCAGGTGGTACTCTTGTTTGCTTTTCTTTCTTGGTATCTAGCATAGAACTTTTCATTAGACAGTCCTCAAGGTTTCCATGACATTGCCAGGTCAGTCCCTCTAAGAAGAGAACCCCCGAGTTTGTTTCCTGGCATTCACACAAAAGTAGCTCACACTTCCAGTAACCTCAGTTCCAGAGGATCAGTTGCATTCTAAAGGAGAGGAAGTAATATGAATTTATGATGATCTGTGTTAGTTGGTCATTTGATGGAATTCATACAGCTCATTAACTTCAGCAAGAGTAAAAGCAAAACAAGGATATAGGAGGAACAGTCGGGGTGGACTGGGAGGGGGATAAAATCTGGACTGTAAAATAAAAGATTACATAAAATTGAAAAAATGCAAGTAACCTCTTTGTCAAAAGAAACTTGTTTTTATTAATGGTTATATTAGCAAATGCTTTACTGAAGGTACTGATACATGCTCATGTTGAAATCTATACATTCTTATGAATGCTTTCCATGTCTTTTAACAATAAAAAGATGTTGTTTGTTTGCCATTTTCATAAATGTATACAACGAATTCTATTATTTTCACTCCCCATTTCCTTCTTTAGCTCTAGCTCTATATTCATTTTGGGATTTCTTTAGTTCTTTTCTTAACAAAATCCTTCTATTTCTATTTATAACTATGTCCCTGGTACAATTCATTGTCCTAGGCACAAGAGCCTGGAAACATGGAGCAACTCTGGGACTCATCCCCTATAACGACTTACGTAAGTTGTTACCATTGTAGCCCACAAGATTAAACTTCAGGACTCTGATGTCATTTGCTAAAAAGAACTTTAAACTGATATTTGCAATATGTTTTGAATGTAAGTTAGGTAAATTCAGGTTTATGGAAATACTAAAGAAATTAAAACTCCAGCCTATGTTTTCCATACGTGCTAATAAAATAGAGTTCAAGATAAATTAATGCAGGTTATAGAATTATACATTTTGAAGAAGGGAAATGCATGCTAAGAAGTGTCAAGCACAGTCATGAAAGATTATTGAAGAAAACAGCCCAAGGTTTTAGAAATAAAAAGAAAATGAGTCTGTGTTTAGACCATGTGGGGGATGCTGTGAATTGTAATTAAAACTGAAGGCTAGATATGGGGATATATGCCTGCCTTTTTAAGAGCTAAGAGAATAAAGAAATGGAAATGCACAGTATGATTTTAAAGTACATTGGGTGCTTGGGGTTTGTCTTCTTATTGATGTTGAAAGGTATAACTTCCTTTCTTTCTTTCTCTTTCTTTCTTTCTTTCTTTCTTTCTTTCTTTCTTTCTTTCTTTCTTCCTTTCTTTCTTTCTCTATGTTTAAATAGAACATTTCCTCTACAAAACAATTTATAACGTTATTAGGAAATAGTTCCAATAAGCAGTTATCATTACAATATTTTCCAAGTTGAATCTAGAAGTTTGGGTTAAAATGTACCTTACTTAGAATTTATAACTGGATTATAAAATGTTACTCCTTATTTGTATTAAATGGAAAGCTTATAAAGTCTAGAAGACTCAATCTACTTATTAACTGGTTGATTCTACAATAAAATTAATAAGCTTACAGTTTTATGTGGTATATTTTAGAAAGTTGTATAATGATTTTTGTAGACTAACTTCAAATCAGTGATTGTATTTTAACAGGCAGCTGTTTGTTAGGTATAAACGAAAGGAAACAAAACATTGTGGTCTATAATTTTGTCATTTATCTAAGCTATTCAATCAACACAAAATTTACATTCTGAATTTGATATTGCTACTATTGCAAACATTGCTCACTGCAATTATGGTTTGATAAAAGAAAATAAAGTATAACAAAATATCCCCATGTAAAATTTTATTTGATTATAAACGCATCTGACTTATTCAACTGCAGAATTCCTTCAGGAGAACACACAATTTGATAAAAATGCACCCTTTGAAAGCACCATAAAATTTATCTTATTTTTTCTGGAAAGATAAAATATATATATTTTAAAATTTCCTATTTATCTTGTTCTTTTTCAGGCACAGATATAGGTGCTGGTGTTATGTTTTTATGATTGTGGTTCTTTTTAGTAGAGGATAGTATGAAGGGCAATAGTATGGGTCTCAAAAGATCATATACTCTTTAATCTCAAGTACCTGGCAATAGATAAGTTGTCCTTAAAATTTATGTTTTATGTTTTTTGAGATTTCAGATCTGTGGTTGTGTGAAAATAGTCACAATTATCCTTCAACTTGAAAAGTCATTTACAGATAAGGTCAGAAAAGCATATTTTGGTTTCACTTCATGTGTTACATCACATGTTCTCATCATGTGATGGAAAGTTATGGATCACAAAATGAAGAGGATATTAATTAAACTGTGGCAAATATGAGAAAAACGAGCCAAGGTAAGACTCCCTGGTAAGTGCTTCAAACATTTTTATGTGAAAATCATTTAATTATAATCACATAGGTTAGAAAAGTTCATCTCGGGGTTGGGGATTTAGCTCAGTGGTAGAGCACTTGCCTAGCAAGCACAAGGCCCTGGGTTTGGTCCCCAGCTCCGAAAAAAAGAAAGAAAGAAAGAAAGAAAGAAAGAAAGAAAGAAAGAAAGAAAGAAAGAAAGAAAAGTTCATCTCCCCATGCTGTTGTCTTTGTATAAAACTCAAGTCCAAGTGGATCAAGGACTTCTACAAAAATCCGGTTACACTGAATCTAATAGAAGAGAAAGGGGGAAAGAGCCTCAAATTCATTAGCACAGGGGGAAATTTCCTGAGCAGAACACCAATGACTCAGGCTCTAAGATCAACAATTGTTAAATGGGACCTCAAGAAACTGAAAAGCTTCTGTAATGGAAAGGACACTGTCAATAGGAAAAATTACAACCTACAGATTGAGAAATATTTTTTAACCAACCATACATCTGATGGAGGGCTAATATCCAATATACACAAAGAACTCAGGAAGTTAGACTGTAGAGAACCAAATAACCTTATTAAAAATGGGGTACAGAGCTAAACAAAGAATTCTCAGCTGAGTATCTCAAATAGCTGAGAAGCACCTAAAGAAATGTTTAACATCCTTAATCATCAGGGAAATGGAAGTCAAAACAACTCTGAGATCCTGAGATCAAAAAACTCAGGTGACAGCAGATGCTGGCAAGGATGTGGAGAAAGAAGAACACTCCTCCATTGTTGGTGGGGCTGCAAGATGATACAACCACCCTGGGAATCAATCTGGCAGTTCCTCAGAAAATTGGAAATAGTTCCACCTGAAGACCCAGCTATACTATTCCTTGGCCTATACCCAAAAGATGCTCCAAGATATTACAAGGACACATGCTCCATTATGTTCATAGCAGCCTTATCTATAATGGATAGAAGCTGGAAACAACCCAGATGTCCCTCAACAGAAGGATGGATACAGAAAATGTGATACATTTACATAATGGAATACCATTCAGCTATTATAAACAATGACTTCATGAAATTCTTAGGCAAATGGATGAATTTAAAAAAAAATCATCCTGAATGAGGTAATCCAGACACAAAAGAACACACATGGTATATACTCACTGTTAGGTGGATATTAGTGCACAGGCTCAAAATACCCACAATATAACTCACAGACCATATGAATCTTAAGAAGAAGTAAACCCAAAGTGTGGATCCTTCAATCCTACTTAGAAGGAGGAACAAAATAATCACAGCAGATTGGAAGAGTAAGGGACCTGGTGAGGAGGGAGGACAGGGAGGGAAAAATGGGCAGCAGGATCAGGTGTGGAAAGGGACAGAAGTTCAGAGTGTTAGGAAATTGAACAAAAATATGTAGCAGGGAGGATGGGGAACTGGGGTAGCCAGTAGAAAGTCCAAAGGTTAGGGAAAGGAGAGGCTTCCAGGATTCAAAGGGGATGACATTAGCTAAAATACCCAACAAAAAGTATAGAACCTGTAGAGACCATCTCCAGTAGACAGGCACAGCACCCAATTGAGGGGTAGGATCACCCACTCATCTCAAAAGATTTAACCAAGAATTCATCCTGTTTAAAGGAAATGAAGAGACAAAATTTGGAGCATAGACTGTAGGAAAGACCATCCAGAGATTGCCCTAACTAGGGATCCATCCCACCTGCAGACACCAAACCCTGATACTATTACTAATGCTAAGAAATACTTGCTGAAAGGAGCCTGGTATATCTGTCCTCTGAGAGGCTCTGTCAGCACCGGATCAATACAAATGTGGATATACTCAGCCTACCATGGGACTGAGGACCCCAGTGGAGGAGTTAGGGGAAGGACTGAAGGATTTGGGCGTGGGGGTTAGCAACTCCATAGGAAGAACAACAATATCAACTAACCTGACCACCCAGAGCTCTCAGGGACTAAACCACCAACCAAAGAGTACACATGGAATGGCCCATGGCTCCAGCAGCATATGTAGCAGGGAATTGTCTTATCTGGCATCAGTGGGAGGGGAGGTCCTTGATCCTGTGGAGGCTCTGATGCCCCAGTGTAAGGTGATGCTAGAGTGGTCAGTCAAGAATTGGATGGTAGCCCAACATATAACAAAGACACGTGCTCCACTATGTTCACAGCAGCCTTATTTATAATAGCCAGAAGCTGGAAAGAACCCAGGTGCCCTTCAACAGAGGAATGGATACAGAAAATGTGGTACATCTACACAATGGAATATTACTCAACTATCAAAAACAATGTCTTTGAAATTCATAGGCAAATGGATGGAACTGGAAAATATCATCCTGAGTGGGGTAACCCAATCACAGAAAGACACACATGGTATGCACTCATTGATAAGTGGCTATTAGCCCAAATGCTTGAATTACCCTAGATGCACAGAACACATGAAACTCAAGAAGAATGACCAAAATGCAAATGCTTCACTCCTTCTTTAAAAGGGGAACAAGAATACCCTTGGGAGGGAATAGGGAGGCAAAGTTTAGAACAGAGGCAGAAGGAACACCCATTCAGAGCCTGCCCCACATGTGGCCCATACATATACAGCCATCCAATTAGACAAGATGGATGAAGCAAAGAAGTGCAGGTGACAGGAACCGGATGTAGATCTCTCCTGAGAGACACAGCCAGAATACAGCAAATACATAGGCCAGCAGCAAACCACTGAACTAAGTGAGGGACCCCCGTTGAAGGAATCAGAGAAAGGACTGGAAGAGCTTGAAGGGGCTCGAGACCCCATATGTACAACAATACCAAGCAACCAGAGCTTCCAGGGACTAAGCCACTATACATGGATTGACACTGGGCTCCAACCTCATAGGTAGTAATGAATAGCCTAGTAAGAGCACCAGTGGAAGGGGAAGCCCTTGGTCCTACCAAGACTGAACTCCCAGTGAATGTGATTGTTGGGGGGAGGTGATAATGGGGGGAGGATGGGGAGGGGAACACCCATACAGAAGGGGAGCGGGAGGGGTTAGGGAGATGTTGGCCCGGAAACCGGGAAGAAAAATAACAATCGAAATGTAAATAAGAAATACTCAAATTAATAAAGATGGGGAAAAAAAGAAGGAGGGTGGTTGGGGTAGCACCCTCATAGAGGCAAAGGGGAGGGGGATTGGATGGGAGGGTTGGGGAAGAGAAACTGGGAAGGGGAGACAACATTTGAAATGTAAATTAAAAAAAGCTAGAAACTACATGTTTTGGGTTCTATCTCCATGCTGTAATAAACCATTATAACTTTCTGGGAGAACGTCTAGGTGCTTCTTCAAAAGCCATGAACTAGATGTCTAAAACAAAGCTCTGAAATCTGTCTTTGTGCAATCATTTAAGTATCTTGGTCCCTAAAGCTTTATGGTCAGTTACTTGTCCTATAGATAAGCAGAAATGAAATCCAGTGCAATGTAATTTTCTCATTTAAAGGAAAGGAACTGGTAAAATACAAATGAAGACAAATCAAACTTACTAAAGAGTCAATGATGGAGTAGAACAAACTTCATCTGCAGAAATGACAATGGTTCCTTCACATTCAGAGCAGTGGGTGGGGAGGGGAATATTTGCTGGCAGGTATGGTATAATGGATAAATGATTATATTGAAAAGTGGCCTTTCTTCAAAATTTTAGATATTTATTAAAATTCTGATGATGAATATTATTTTTTTATTTTCTCTAGCAGTAAACTGACTCTCGGAAACTTTGATAGTTTGTCAAAAAGTCATTTGATTTTCCAATAGGCCTTAAATTTATTTATTTCCTTTTCTTTTGATTTATTTCCTTTTCTTTTTTATTTCCTTTTATTTTGATTAATTTATTTCCTTTTTTTGATTATTGTCAAAATTATACAATACAAATGTGAAGATGTTTAGACATGGTGTTTAGGGTCATGTCTGCTAATTTTGGGTGAAGATGATTGGGTGAAGGATGTCTCTAAATCTATATTCATAATTTTGACAAATTTTCCATAAAATCCAAATTTGGAATATCCTAAAGGGGAAAAAAGGACTCTTAAGTTCTGGTAAGGCCTCCATTGATATATATATATATAGAGAGAGAGAGAGAGAGAGAGAGAGATGACCATGAGTCACATCAGATGACCATGGTCCCTCAATAAAATTTGTAGAAAAAATGTCTTGTTATTGTAGTTTTCTGCTTTTCTGTGTTATCAGTTTATTGACATGATTCTAAGTGCTTTCTGTGAAAGTCTGTGCTGAAGAGTGTTAGAAAAAAATGAAAAAATCAGTACCTATAATAAATCATAAAAATACATCCTCACCTACATTCTCTGGGAATTTAACTTGTTCTGTTATTTCAAAGGTTACCTTCAACTAAAGTTCAGACACAAAAGATAAAGAGGAGGGAGAAACACTTATCTACCACGAAGGGATACTTGTGAACAGCAATCCTGCAGGACGCTGCTTATTAGAGGACATCACAGCAGAAGGATGGCTTCTGGGGTTTTGCTGTGGGGAACATTACCAAGCACTGCATGTTTATATATCCTTCCGTTTTGCTGATGACTAGTGAACAGAAAGCTAACTTTTTCCTCGGAACGCTTTTGCAGTTAGGAGCATAATGGACTCTGTATCTTCCCCTAAACATAAAACAGTACTCACAGAGATGCACAAGGTCAGACCAGAGACAGCACTCAGGTTTTCACGCTTCATCAAGCTTTTGGGTTATTAAATTGGGTATCCCTGGCATAGCATTAAGAGTAGGATGAGGGAACCATAAGGGTCAAATAAACTACAGGTTTAGATGAGCTTCAAAGTTCCTCTAAGTGGGGAAGATTAAGAAGAGGTAAAATGTGGTACACGAGTATGACAGTCTAGAGGAGTCACTGATCGACAGTAAAGAAGAGATACTTTATGAGTGATTAGGAACTGTCTTTTCCATCAAAAATCAAAAATAATGTAGAATATTGATTAAAAAACAAAGACCATGAAAACTAGTTAAATATGTGCCCTTGGTTCTGTGAAGGCTCTTTTCCCCAATGTAGGGGAATGCCAGAGCGTTGGGGTGGGAGTGGGTGGGTGGGAGTCGGAGCATCCTCATAGAAGCAGGGGGAGGGGGATAGAAGATGGGAGAGGGGGGAAAGGAGATAACATTTGAAATGTAAATACAGAAAACATCCAAGAAAAATAACATTAAAAAAGAAAAAATATTTTAGAACAATATGGTTAATTTGAAATTCATTTATTTTATCACAGGAAGCAAAAATTGCAAAGTTTATTCATAGAAATAATGATGATGACGTCTTATTAGCAAACCATGGGAAGAAATTAAAAGCTCTAATAATATTATTACATAAAAGACATAAAGTCTGGCACAGTGGCTTATGAATGGTTGCCGTCAATTACTATTGACTGAATGAACAAATAAGGGTACAAAGCCTTATGCTATAGATGCCCACAAAATTTGCAGTTCTGGAAACTTCAGAAAGAAAGAAATGCTAAAGTTATTCAATATCTGTACCATATCTTCAAATGTCGTGGAGATGTTACCTGTTATCTTTATAGCAACCAGGTAAGAGATGATTTCTTGCTCTTTTTAAAGCTGTACAAAATATAGTTCAGGGATAGTGAGTGCCTTGCACATTTTACACAGACAAGAAAGGAAGAGTCCACATTTGGAGATAGTCCAACTCTGACGCTAGAACTCCCAACATTGCTGCTACATGCCTTTCTACATTCAGAAGAAAGACTATAGTTAAATCTAAGCTCAAAAGTCATAGGAAATATTCGCTGATTTGAAACACATGTAGTGGGCTGCGGTATTAACTCATTTGGGAAAGTGTTTGGTTTGTAAACATGAGGGACCTGAGTTGATCCCTCAGAACTTATGTGAGAAAGGGAGACATTCTGGATAACGGTGAGGAGAGAGACAGATCCCTGGGGTGTACTTGCCAGATAGCATAGCCCACTTGGTGAGTCACAGTGCCAGCATAGCCTACTTGTCAAAAAGTTTTTTTCTCTTTCTTTTTGGGAGTTTTGAATCCTGACCTTATAATTCCATGGGAAACAAGGGTAAAGTGATTTAGGATACAGGGAGATTGTAGGAGTAGAGAAAAGCATCTGTAAGTTTGATGCTATTATGGAATGGGGAAGAAGAACAGATATGAGCTAGGGAAATATAAAGTTCAAAACTTCCCTCTACTTGGCTAATGGAAAACCACTAAAAGACCTTAAACACAGGAGCATGATAGATTTTTGGCAGTGACCTCTATCTATAGCGTGTAACTGACTTAAGTATACAGATAGGACACTGCTACAGTATTAGAAACAGGCTATCTGGCTGCAGGAGATGACCCTTTCAGGTTCCATATTCTCACATATTCCATATTGTGGAGGTGAGGACACCAACCCACCCACAAAACTTTTGGCTCCAAATTTGCCCTGTCTATAAGAAATGCAGGGACAATGATGGAGCAGAGAATGAGGGAATGCCCAATTATCACATCAACTTGAGACCCATTTCAGTCAAGTACCAATCCCTGACACTATTAATGACACTCTGCTATGCTTTCAGACAGGAGCTTAGCTTAGCTGTCCTCTGAGAGTCTCCACTCAGCAACTCACTGAAACTTATGCAGAGAACCCCGTTAAACATTGGACAGAGCTTGGGCAGTTTTATGGAAGAGATGGGTGAACAATGATTGGTCTTTCTGTGCAGTTCCTATCCCCTTTAAAGCATTCAAATAGCCCAAACCCCATGGCTTGGGATATCCTAGGACCTGGGGAGAGCTTATTCTTATTACTTTGCTAGATTGACTTAGCATCAAGCTGTATTTTAAACACTTATCATTAACCCGTAGGTTTGTGCAGCTCCCAGTCCCTTTAGAGAAGAGTCCATTTGCAGTGGTCAGCAGTTATTATAAAGACTCCACTGGTCAAAGCATGGAGAATATATGAATGTGGAGTGCTTGTCCCTAAATGTGACTTCTATTCCCTACACCTGTACATCATGGCTTGTGGTACATCATAGAATCGAGTGTAGAGAAATGATTGAAAACCACAGGAGGGTAGGACTGCTGAGAATGCGTCTTCAGGAGATGGCACAGATGATGCTCTGATGAATTTACAGCATCTGTAGTTACCTGTACAAGCCCTACCTGAGACTTCATTAGGACCTACTTTGTCCAGAAGTACTTATCCACCATCAACAGTTAGGGGTAGCTAAAGCAAGAGTGTCACTTAGTTCTTTGGTGTTTCCACTGATAAGTTTCCTATTTTCCAGCAGTAGCCTCCCTCCCATTCTCATACAGGAAACCCTATTTAAACTCAATGGTACACACATATGAAGTAGGACTCAGACTTGTTTGGATAAAAGGTTTCATCAGAAGAAAGACAGGATTAGACAGGTAAGTAGAGGGGTTAAACAGACTACTTTCATTATAATGATATATAGAATTATCAAATCACAAAAAACACCCAATCTTCCTTTATACTCCTTTCACCCCCCCAACACCAAAACAAAATTGACTTTTGATGTTCGGGATTATCTAACAAAAATGTATATCTCTACTCTACAAAGTTTAGGAATCTATCTAGGTCATGACATCTCTCGACTCTTTCTCTGAATTATTTTCCTTTGTCACACTGAACCTCTCTGAGAACAATACACATATCCACATTGCTCCTTGCCCTTTTTATCTTCTGGGATTTTCTATAATGGCAGACACAGAAGAGTACATATCTTTGTTTATCCACTACTCTATTACTAGTGTCAACACATGGGAACTCCACAATAAATATTTGCTAAATCACTAAACTTACAAGGACATCTGTTTCTTGGTATGGACGATTTTAATAATGAAAGTACAAGCTGGTTTTATTAGCTGAATTATTTTCATTTGCCAAGAATGTTTGATAGAAACTTCTGAGATAATGGGAGCCTGAACCTCATAGTTTTTAATGGGAGGCATTATAAGCTGATCTCCAAAGACCAATCAAGATATCTATAAAATCATCTTTAATATCTTCCTAACAATTCACAAATGAATTTGTGATGACATAAAGCATTCAGACCATGACCTATTAAGTTAAGCCATTGGTGAGGATGATTCTGTACAGCCTATAATACTACTTCTGGCTTTCTTTTTCTATGGCGAGGTGTGGGTCTACCAGTGCAAATAAATAATAAGGTAATATGTCTAATAAACAAGAATCAAATTAATTAGAAACTTGTTGACAGTGTCCTAAGGCATCTAATCCAAGCTAATAGCAACACATAGCAAGATGAACTTGTAGGTAAAAGGTACAAAAGATAGTAGAAGCAATATATAATAGACATAGAAAAATTTAATAAAAATTATTATTAGAGATCAGAAGAGATAGGAACATGATGCAATTTTTAAAACCAGCATCCCACAAATATGTGTATTAATTTACAAATGAATTTAGATACCTTTTGGATTTTGATATTGATTTTTTTATAAAATATTTTGCAAGTCACTACTGAAAACAGATGGTCAGGTAATGAAAAGCAAAAGTTTAATTGTACTACTTTGAGGACTTTAAAATAATGTTTTTTTTACTAGAATACATTTTCCCACCCCTCTACTGCTTCCAGTTGACCCTTACATCATCTTTAATCTATATCTACCTAGTTTCTGTCTGTCATTAGAAAAGAATAGGCTTCTAGGAGATAACAATAAAACATGACAAAATAAAAATAAATATTTCAAATCAAATATTTCATATCAAAGTTGGACAAGCTAAGCAAACAAAAATAAGAGAACCCAACAAGAAAGCACAAGAATTCAGGGGTCCCATAAAAGTAGAAAACTGAATGTTATAGCATATATGCAGAGGACCTGAACCTGGTATAGACCGACGTGGGCCGTGTGCATGTAGCCTCAGTCTCTGAGTTCTTCTGAGGTTTGCTTAGTTTTTTTGGAGGGCTTTGTTCTCCATCTCCTCATTATTTAGGGTCTTCACTAATATTGCCTTCCTGTATTATAGAAAGTTTTCACCACACTAGAATTTCATATGGCCCCTCAAGTGCCCATTACATGTTCTTCAATTCTAGTTTTCTCTCCCCTCATTTCCTTCCTCAGTCCCATTGTCCCTTCCTATTCCCACCATATTCCCCCAATTCTTGTCCCTGCTCCCTTCCATGGAGTTCCATGTGTCTCCTCTAGTACATTCCTCTATGTTTAACCTCTCTGGCTGTTGCAATATATTTTATCACATGGAGAACACTGAGACTGTGGTATTTACTAGTAAAAATTGTTTTTAGTAATGGTGTGTTTCAGACTTAGCACACATTTTTAATCCAAAGACCATTATACTTGAATATTGTAACCAGGATTGAATAAATCAACCATAGATCAAGAGTCAGAGCAACATCCAGAAGATAGGAAGTGAACGTAAGAAATTATAGATAGTAAGAAGGAGTCATGAGGATGGAGAGAGATACTCATAGGAGAAAGGAAGGGCATCCAGTTTGAAAGAAGTTTTTTTGAGATGTGTGGGAAGTTGACTGTGGAGGAAGGTCAGTTATATGCTTTTTTTGCCTTTCTAAATTAGCAGACCTTTATCCCAGCTTCTGGCTTCTGAGTCTTCATTGGTAAAATCAAACAACAGAGATTTTGTTAAAAAACAATATCTAACTCTAAGGACTTAGCTTGGATATACATTTACATTTACATATTGATATTATGGCTAATATCAATATCTAAGCAAATAATTACCATATTCATATTTCTGAGTTTCGGTTATGTCACTCAGGATAATTTGTTCTAGTTCTATTCTTTTGCTTGCAAATTTCATGAAGTCATATTTTTTAAGAGCTGAGCAATATTCATTGTGCAAATGCACTACATTTTCCTCATCTATTCTTCTGGTGAGAGACATCTACGTTGTTTCCAATTACTGGTTATTATGAATTGATCGACAGTGAACATCATTGAGCAAGCATTGCTTTGCTTGATGAAGCATCCTTTGGGTACATGCCAAGCAGTGGTCCAGCTGGGTCATGAGGTAAATCAATTCCCATCTTTCTGAGGAGCAGCCATTCTGGCTTCTGTAGCTGTTGCACAAGTTTGCACCTCTACCATCCGCATCTTCACCAGCATGCCCTTCACCAGTCATTTGTGTTACTGATCTCAGCCATTCTGACAGTGGTAAGATGGACTCTCGAATTAATTTTGATTTGCATTTCCCTGATAGCTAAAGATGTTGAACATTTCTTCAAGTGTTTCTCAGCCATGAGACTTTCCTCTATTGATAATTCTTTGCTTGGTGTGTATGGCATTTCTAAATTGAGTTATTTCTTTTTTAAAAAATCTAATTTCTTTAATTCTTATGTATTTTGGACATTAACCCTATAAGGAATGCAACGTTGGGAAAAATCTTTTCCTATTTTGTAGACTGCCACTCTGTGCAAATGATGACTTCCTTTGCCTTACAGAAGCTTCTCAGTTTCATGAGGTCCCATTTATTAAGGTCAGTGTTAGTGTTCTGTTCAGAAAGTCTTCTTCTGTGCCAATGTGTTCAAAGCTATCCCCCACTTTCTTTTTTATTAGGTTGTATGTAGACAGTTTTATATTAAGATCTTTTATACATTTGAAGGTGAGTTTCGTGGAAAGTGATAGATTTGAATTTATTTTCATTCTTTCTCTCCACTTGGTAAGGGAGATTTTAGACTGCATTGACTAAGGTCAGACGACATTCCTAAAACCAAAACTATCACATCAACACTTGACAAGGTAATCCAACATTAAGACATTAGCCCCAAAAGTAAGCATAAGAATCAGAGACCCGCTCACTGAGATACTCAGGAGTCCCATAAAATACTAAGCTGAAAGCTCTTCTAGATGCAGAGGACGGGGTACAGAGCCTGTAGCCTCTGTTTTTGCCGCTTCATTCTTTGTGATTTATAAGAGCCTCGTTCAGTTGATTCTGAAGGTCTTGTTCTCCTGGCATCCTCCATCTTCTCTGACTCTGACTCTGATTGCCCTCTTCCCTAGATTTCCTAGAGCTCTAAGAGGAGGGATTCGACAACTTTTTCTTCTTTGATTTGATAATTTCATGCAGCTAGTCTTCCAATTTTTATGTTATCGTATTGAATTCTGTATCCTAGAACTTCTATTTGATTCTTTTTTGCATGTAAATATATTTGTTAATATTATAATTTGGGTTATTCTTTTCCTGAATTTTTATTGTATTCTTGTATTTGTTTCTAATTCATTAAAGCTCCTTAACACAATTACTTAGGCTATTCATTTTGGTGGAGTGTTCTGTTATCAGTTTTGTTTCTGTCCTTATATACAGAAAAAAACCTGCATTAAGTATACCAAGCACAGCAAAATGCCTTCCTAGAAATTCCCCCCTCCACTAATTTTTTCCTATGGTTATGTCTTCTCTATGGTTGTGAGAGCCATGGATCAGGACCTTGGGGAAATGCTACTCTCTTGAGTGCTAAGGCTCAACCTCATCAAGCTTGAACGGAAAAGCCAGGGCTATTCTTTGTTTTTGGCCATCTTCATGAGTTTATGAAGACTTTCACCAATATTGCAGGTAAGATGAGACAAAAGTCAGAATATAGGCAACCCAAGAAAAAACGAGACATTAGGGAACTGCTGAACTCCTCCCACTTCCTGCAGCCTGGGTTTCTGCATATTTTCTCTGCTACAGAGACTTGGTGGCCATGCTAATCTTATCCCCTATTTTTTTTTCAATTTGAGTCTTTCTAGCTACATTAATATTCCTGCCTAATCCTTCATTTCTACTTGCATTAAGCCAGCTGGTTCAGTCAACACATTATTTCACTCTTGTACCAATTATCTACATGACAGAAAAGCAGAAAATTCTTCACCCACAAGTCTTTAATCCATCCACTAAAAGTCATTGTGAGAAAAAACCCACAAATTTTTAGACATAAACTAGAACCCAAAGAATAATATTACCAGATAACATCTAATATGTATTAAAAAGGCAAACTATGGTTAGATTAGGTATGCTTTGTATCTGAAGGAATGGTTCCAATTAGAAAACATAAGACCGTAATTAAATATATTAAAAATAAAAAGGGAAATCATGTCATCCTATCAGTTGGCGAAGAACAATATTTTCTAAAATTCATTCTCAGTAAAAATATAAAATCAATATTAGAATTAAATAGTCTACCTGATAAAATGATTATATTCTTTAAATACTTCTTACTCAAATTTGAAAGAGTAAAAATTTATTTGGAGTCAATACTTATGAATTGCACATATTAACTCCATATTATACTAGGAGAAACATGATTGGGAAAGAGAAGTTTATAGCCACACATGCTATATTCATTTATACATTTATACAGAAATATCTTAAATTCTACTAATAAATTATTGGATATAAAAATTTGTCAAAACAAATAAACATAAGATTAATGTTATAGAATGAGTCAAATTGAATATACCTTGGATTATTTTTAATATAAAACTCATGTTATATTTTGGTTTCATATAAACCTATTTTGAATACTAGAATGAATAATATGTATTTATCTGTAACAGCATTTAACATATTAATAACAGTATTAAATATTTTTAAATGCAGTTGACAGTGAATATAACAGTGTTAAGTGTCAACCTAACAGGACCTAGAGTTACCCAAGTGACAAGCCTGCAGGCATTCCTGTGGAAGATTACCTTGATTACAGTAATGGTTGTGGGACCCATCTTGACTATGAAAGAGCCATTCCTCTAGATAAGGATTTTGAACTGTATAACAAAGAAGAAAGGGAGTGAACAGCAGTATGCATGTATCTGGTTCCGAGATTACATTAATATTAACATTGATCTCTTCAAACAATAACTAAGAAGCATTCTTGTGAACACCATAGGATAATTCTACACCATTCTATAAAAACATGAAGTAGTCAACAGATATATATTCAGGGGAAAATTTGCAACTCTAAGGTGAAAAACTGCACAGCTGCCTTCCCAGTGACACATCTCACAGTCACAGCAACCTGCAAAGGCAGAGAGGATAGGTGAGCAAGTCAGAAAGGTTTTGGAGATTTGATTTAGATAGGACAGGGGAAAAAAACAAGATTATAATTGCTGATGTTTTTGCTATCCAAGGCTTGAAACTTTTATGCTAAAGAAAGTGTGTGTGTTGGGGGGGGGGGGTCCAAAGCAATAGAAAACAAGTTAATTGATATTGACTTTCTGTATGGTTTTCTTAATAAAACTTATTTAAAAGTTGAAGGTACTTCCTAAATTTGTGTACCTACTGTGATCATGAAGAACGCCTAATTACATGAATTAGGGTGGAGAAGTAGTAAATATCATGTTTCCAACACATTACTGTTGAGCCTATGATCAATATTCATCAAACTAGTTAAAGTATAAATCTACCTGGAATACTATCAAAGCAAGGGACCTATAAATCATGAAAATACTAAAAAGGAAAAAGAACATTACCCAAAGTCATGGGAGATGATACTACAAACAACAGTCACAGTGACTGATGGGGTAAAGGTGTGGCTAGTGGGCGAGCATCTGCTGAGCATGCCCTGGTTCAATATTTACCCCCTCAGACAAAACCTTTTGAAATAAGTTTTCAATGGATAATTATTGACATCATAAAAGGTATCCATAAACACTTTCTCTCTCTCTCTCTCTCTCTCTCTCTCTCTCTCTCTCTCTGTCTGTCTCTCTCTGTCTGTCTCTGTGTGTGTGTGTATATATATATATATATATATATATATATAGTATACATAATATCATGGTTAGTATATGAGAGTTATTTACCGTAGATCTTCAATGTAATTTACTACTGTAAATTAAGTTGTAACATGTAATGATCCACTCACAGTATAATGTACATTATAATTTTTGTTATCGTTCTGTATTTTTCCTAAGAGGGAATTTCACTATATATTCAGGCTGCCACTGCACTTGCTATGTAGCTATGCTGATGACATCAAATGTGTCACTTCTTGCCTCAGGCTCTGGAGTAAAGGTATATGTCACCATCCCAGGCAGATTTACTTTTAAAACCAGTTTTGTTTTAACTGGCACTTTTATTATGACAAATACTATGATGAAATTGAATTACTTACATATTATTTTATTTCTTTATGTTTATGTACTTTTTTTGTATTGAACATACATTAGGGTGTTGTTTCCCTAAATTTTTCTCAGCCTGTTTGTTATTTGTGTAAAGGAGGGCTACAAATTTAAAAATTTAAGTTAATTTTGTATTCAGCCACTTTGCTGAAGGTGTTGGCCAGCGATAGGGGTTCTCTGGTAAATATTTTTGGGTCACTATTGTATATTACCATATCATCTGTGAATAGTAATACTTTGATTCTTCCATTCCAATTATCACCGTGTACCGGCACAAGTGTGTGCAAACTTGTGGGGTCAGAGGACTTTTTCCACCATGTGAGGTCCAAGGATAGAACACAGAACTCTAGATTTGGTAGAAAGTATCTTTATTCCATGTACTGTCTCAATGGTCCCCTTTCTATATTAATTTTCAAGTCATCAAACAATGAGGATTCCTCCCAGAATTGTATATTATATTACCCAGTAGCTAAGAAAACACAGTTTGAGGTTTAACTCAGAGCTAGCATCCATGACCCTGGATTGACCTTTCTTATTAACAATTATCATTTGAATTTTTCTTCACAATACTTTTCTTCTTTTGCTCTGCCATTATTTTTTCAGTCTAAAGGAGACATTTGATTATAACACTGACACTTTCTTAAAGGTTAAGAAATTATTTTAAAACACAGAATTGGCTCTTAATCATGTGTTTAAATTTTATATTCTATTGACTTTATCATAAGTTGAAGTTTTGATATATAAATAATATACACAAGATATATATCTCCAGGCAAAAGGAAAATGCTTTTGTTCAAATATCTTAGAAATATCATGTTTATCTGTGTCTATTCAGAACATTGAATATAGAAAATCTCAAGAAATCTATTAAGCTGAATACAGGCTTTGCAATTCCAACTATGTAATTATCTAATTGGACTAATTAATTACTCATTTTGAAATAATAAATCTCAGGTAAGATTTTTTATTATTATTACAGCCTATCATTATTTAACTCAAGCTAGTTTGGAACTTGTTATATAGACCAAGCAGGTCTTGATCTCTTAGAGATCCATTTGCCTCTACCTCCTGAGTGCTGGGATTAAAGGCCTGCTCTACCATGCCTGGCCACAGATACAAAATACCATACAAGATAGAAAGGTTAGAAAATGGATATTTTGTGAATATTTCCAATGAAGAAAGAGAAGTATAGAATCTGACTAACTTATTTTAGTTTAAAAGATTGTTTTATCTGTCTTTCCAATTCTTCTGATGAAGAAAAACATGTATCCCAAGGTGTCAGACTTCTCATGGCTTTTAAGTAAATATGTAGGAATTAAATAATAATATTGAAAATTATAAGCTGTTCTTTAAGACTCTCTAATTACCAGTGCTATATAAATGAGAGTGTATGTAAATATATAAATGACAAAGCATATGACTGCATGGCAGTGGAATGCAAGAGTGAATGCTTAGTGATTCAACTGCTAATATTAATAGATCAGCCAAGCATGATTATGGGAACTTTTCCATTTGATAGAACTGGAGCAAAATTTGAATATTACAGCAGACATTTATACAGAAGACAGACATGGCCAAGAAAAGAAATCCTTGTTATTTTATTTGAGCAACTGAATAACAGTAGATGTGACTAAAGAAGTAACATTGGATGAATAAAGAATTGATTGCAGTCAATGGATTTATATATCTTCCATGTATGTATTAACTATTTGATTACACACCATCATAAAATATGTGAAATTAAGAGCATTTTCTGTGGTATGCTTGAAAAATCCAAAATGCTTATTTTGTAGGTGGAATTTATTTTCCTTGGACTGGGGAGGGTTCTGAACTTAGTAGATAATGAAATCAGATTAAGAATGCAAATAATTTTTGTTGGCCACCATAAAATCTGGATCTTACCAACGGCAATCCAAGGGGCTGAGATAAAACAATACATACAAAAAAGAATGAGAAAGCAAAATGCAGAGTCTGGACATGTATTTATATTGTTACAGAAGGTTTTAAATATCACAAATGACCTGCATTATTTGATACCTTGCTTTGTAAATGCTTAATCTTTCTTAGTGATAAATACTAGTTTCAGTCTATTTCAATACCATTAATTTTTCTTTGTGGGAATGTTTTGTTCTGTAACTACTTTTTTTCTGCCTCAAAAAAAGACTCGTATGTTGTTCATGAGGTTTACATCATGGCAATGACCAATCATTTTTTACCATGCATCTAGATTTTAGATAATATTCACTGACATAAAGTCCAAAGTCTGCTTTCTGCTTCCTCATACTGGAGTCTCCTGATGTCTTGTCCCATTTTCTCAAGGTTTGTCACATTTAGAACCTGCCCTGTCATTGGACAACTGATTTGTTGTGAAAACTCTGTTTACTGAAGAACCATTGCATTGAATAAAAAAAAAGAAGATCCAAATTTGTAACCTGGAGAATAAAATCACTTCTGGTCAGAACTAGCAGGGGAGCCATGAGGCTTGGAAGGGTATGTGGAGGTAGAAGTGAATGGATCTCTATGAGATCAAGGCCAGCCTTGTCTACACAGCAAGTTCCAAACTAGCAGGGGTTGTATAATGATAGCCTGCTTTAAAAAACAAAAAGCTCTCTCACTGAGTGTCATCAGCCTGAGGACTCATCCCTGAGGAACTTAGGGATGCAGTGTCATGATGAGCCTATAGGCACTTCCAGCTCCACAGGAGAAAATGCATTTTTATTTTGGTTGCTCAAACATCACCTATTTGGTCACAAAAGATATGGGAAGAAGCTAAAGAAGCTACTTAACTATCATCATAATTGCACACATAATTTAGTCTCTAATATCATCCTTAAATACAGTGAAGACAAAAAGGGAGTCTGCCTTCTTCCTGGTAGAAACCAGGAGAATCCAACAAATGTTAAGAGAGTTTTGCAAGCTGAGGTGGAAGAACTGGTTCCTCAAACCTAAATCCTTCTGTGCCTGTGCGAGCCCATTGGGATTGAAGAAGCAGAAAAACATATGTCATGGCTTCAACCTCCCTTCTTAGCTCGATCAAATCAGACTAATCAGACTAATCCTGTGAGGTTTCGACCTGAAATATATATGCTGTGTATAAAGTAATGAAGGAACCAGGTAGAATGCAAAACTGCAGAGAAGGACTGCTGAGGGAATCCTTATGTGCACTGCCTAAGGGGGCTTCGGTTTGATTTTTCTAAACAAACAAACATAAAAACTTTGCATCTGCAGAGACATTCTGCGGACCAGCCATATGCAGAATGTTCTACCTTAATTTGAAAACTGACCTTTAAAGGTACTACAGATGTCCTTAAGATCTGCAGCCTAAACCTTGTCAAAAAAGGGCAAAATTAGTCCCAGAATCCACATGAATTTTTGTCTGCCTGTGCAGAATGGAAACAATATCAGCAGTACAGAAAACTCACTTTTCAACCTAAGGCTTGCCCTTTCTCAGGCAATGTTCAGGTGATCCTGGATACCCTCTGCTGTCATACTGCATTGTGAAGCCAAGTGACATCCTCAGTTGCTTCGCTCTGTTGCCTGCTGCATTTCCTCACATCTCCCTGCACTCTCCCTCTGGCTCTTGAAACAAGATAATATAGGTAATTTACTTGAGAGAGCAGCAGAGGTTAAGTAAGGACACGAGATGATTAAATCTGCCCATGGAAGCCAGACCAAAGGCTTCCATTTCCATTTCCAGACACTTTTCCATCACTGTTTTCAAACATAATTTAGTCTTTTCTACCCCTATGATCTTGATGGCCTCTTATCACTTTCTAATGGACTGCGAGGGTCTAGTGAGTTTCTGTTCATATTGAGCCTGCAGTAAACTTGCAATAAAAGAGGGACGGGGAAAACCCAAGTAGAGGCTAGAGGCAGAGGAGATGGCTGTCCTCAGTGATACAGCAGAGGTGGGAAAATGAACATCCTGACACCCCATGACCGAGGCATCAGAAATGGTATCAGACAAGGAAACATTTGAGGGAGAATGTTTCTGTCAATTCAAATATAGGAACAGGATGGTTCTGGTTGGTTTTGACAACCCCACACCTGGTCATGACCTTGGTCAAGTTTTCTTTCTTTTTTTAAATGTTTTAAATTTTTAGTAATTGCTATGCTAAATGCCAAATAGGAAAATGGTGCTTTTGTAAAATTTTTGATTTTTTTTAATTGTGTATTTTAGAGAATTAGAAAGGTAGTCTAGAGTCCAGGTCCCATTTCATAAATGGAAGGTAGAGAGGATATTGTTGCTATATAGGAAATGAAGAGTTTGTTTTCTTAGCTGTTAAATGAATCATTTTGAGATAGACATAGAAATAATTTATTATGATTATTAAGATTTTCAGTTAGGAAAATACAGATACGTATATATATATATGTATATATATATATATATATATATATATATATATATATTTGCTGGCATAGTGTTTTGTTTTGTTGCTCCTGCTTTATTTCTGCTTCTTTTGTGCAGAGTGTCATTCTGTTGAAAAACATTGTTTTAGGCTATATTTCTTCAGCATTATGAATAACACAAAGCTGATTTCCAGAGCATGCTTTACCATAACTGAGTATACTGTAATATAGACAAAGGTGGGGTGACCATGTGGTTAAAATACGTCATTGTGCTCACACAGCACCAGTAAGATGAGTCAGGATCTTCAACATCTTAGAATCCAAAAATGGTCTCACAGACTTCCCAGTCTGTTCTTTAAAGAGTGAGGTCAGAATCTCCTAATGGGAAAATTCCTCTGAAAAGTAGGATTCTATACAATGAAAAACAGAACACCAGCATTCATTTCCTCCCCAAATAAGTGATCATAGGATGTAAATTTTATTACAGTATTGTGAGAAAGTTTTAATGAAAGGTTCATCTTTCTTCTTTTGTATCCATGGTACCTGACTTTACCTTGAACACTCTTGACTCACTAGTTAGAAGCAGCCACCTTCTCCCTTAAACAGCAATTAATTTGTTACCTGTGATGGAGCAGCATTATCTGGTTTTTGCACAACCTTACTCCCCCCGTGTGATAAAGAGAACAATTAAACCATGTTTATAAGGCGAAAACCTGGTTTTGGTGCTGTTAATATGTATATTGGGTATGACAAGTTTTATAAGAATGTCTAAATACTTTATACATATAATCAAAATTGCTTTAACTGGAAGTTATGTTTTCCTCCTCTAAGATATGTCTCTTTGGGCCTGTAGTATTTTTTTTATTAACTTGAGTATTTCTTACTTACATTTCGAATGTTATTCCCTTTCCCGGTTTCTGGGCCAACATCCCCCTAACCCCTCCCCCTCTCCTTCTTTATGGGTGTTCCCCTCCCCATCCTCCCCTGATTACCGCCCTCCCCCCAAAAATCACGTTCACTGGGGGTTCAGTCTTAGCAGGACCCAGGGCTTCCCCTTCCACTGGTGTTCTTACTAGGCTATTCATTGCTACCTATGAGGTTGGAGCCCAGGGTCAGTCCATGTATATAGTCTTTAGGTAGTGGCTTAGTCCCAGGAAGCTCTGGTTGCTTGGCACTGTTGTTCATATGGGGTCTCAAGCCCCTTCAAGCTCTTCCAGTCCTTTCTCTGGTTCCTTCAACGGGGGTCCTAGTCTCAGTTCAGTGGTTTGCTGCTAGCATTCGCCTATGTATTTGCTGTATTCTGGCTGTGTCTCTCAGGAGCGATCTACATCAGGCTCCTGTCGGCCTGCACTTCTTTGCTTCATCCATCTTGTCTAATTGGGTGACTGTATATGTATGGGACCTGTAGTATTAATATACAGAATCTCTTCTCTCTCTTCTTCCTCAGTCACTCTCCCTCTGCTTTGGGTCCTGCATTGGGGGTTGCTTCACCATTAGACATGCATGCTAATGCTTTAACTAAATATTAGTTTAGGTAGGAAAGAGCTCTTGTGAAGATTTAGAACCATATGCTGCCCTTTACAAACATTCACAGATGCCTTTTAGGGAGAAATACTTTTTCTTATCTCCATATATGCATCCCTGTCTTCCTCTGATAGTTCAAGACAGTCTCCACAGAGACACAACGAGCCAAGTTCAATTCTGCCAGTCGACTGAAACCTTCCATTGCTATCCCATCCTGCAAATATAACAGCCTATGTTTGTCCTTGCCATTCTCTAGGATCAGCACCTCCAACCACTTCATGGGAGGGAAATGATGGAATTATGTTATAATCTCAAAGACTAAACCCATTTAAAAAGTAAAGAAAGTCAAAGCGAGGAATACTGCTTTGAAAGCAGGAGTCTTTATATTCAGAGATAAAATTTTAAGGTGGATTATTATGAAAGTTAAAAAAATTGATAGAATGGATATATTTGGTATTGGATGGAATAGAACAAGTGACCTCAAACATTTGGCGATGTATATTAGCTAATGAGATAGCAAGTAAATATCAAGTATGGTGATGTTGAGTCCATGGGGAAGACATGGATACTGAGTAGTGAGAGGTGGACCATTGAAACATGGAGTTATCATTGGGTGACATGGAAGTGATTGATGACCTTGACAAAAAGAGTGGTACTTGGAGTGATAAGAAAAAATATTCTACTTCTAGGAATTTGATGGTATTACTTGCAAAATGTCTGTTACTCTAGTAGAAATCTGTTAATAAGTCCTATGAGTCTAAAATGTAGCTTTTGACATTGTTCTCAGTTTGGTTTTCCCATGACACTATTCAATGTTTGTATTCATAATTTTACTTAATTGTGGGTATTACAGTAGTAAAAAACAAACTAACTGACTTCTCTAAATTATAAGAAAACCTCAGACATAAGTTAAAATATTAAATTAAACATTTAACTAGTTAGCTATAAAATTCAGAGTTAAGAAAGCAACTGCATTTGAAAACAAATCAGATGGGGGAGGATTGTGTTTTCACCTGATACTTTTATTAGCACATATGTTGATATGTATACTAGAACATTGAATAGTTATTTTAAAAGAAACTGTTAAGTTATAATATCTGGAGGGGATACTTGTGATTTACTCTTTCAATGCTTGGCAGATGGCAGATCTCAGTAAATAATTTTCTTCGTTTGAAGAAAAAAATCATTTCTTCAACAACATCCTTGTTTGCTTTTTAATCAACCTCAGTTTAATCTCTTATTTGTCATGACTGAAAGGGTACCTCTACTTCCTATGGATGAAGACCATTAGAAGAGCATCAACACAAAGCACAATGATGCTCTGAGAAATCAATATTTACTGTTTAACTGAAGGTAGAGTGACTTGGGTTTCAAGCTCATCAAGGTAGGTTAACACCGCTTTAATGGAGGAAAAGAGATAAGAGGAAGCCATCAGATATTAATTCAGTCTATTAAACTCTCCTGACATACATATGCACAATAAAACATGCTGCTTCAAATGTTTGCTGGTTTCCTGCAGTGTTCTTTAAGTTCTTTAGCTAAGGGGAAGAGAAGGTCAGCACACTTCCGGAAAGTTTCCTTTAAGGTTTTGAATACTGTATAGTAGTGTTCAACACAATATATGGAAACAAGGACTTTACAAACAAAACTCATTTTTTGTCTTTGTCTTTTAAACACCACAGCTTGACTATGTTCAGAATGGAGAAAAATACAGCATAAAGTGCTTTACGGAAATGAATTGTGTAGGTGGCAAAATACCCCTGCTCCAGGGGGCAGATGACTGCTGGGAGCTAGCCAAATATAATTACAATTCATCTCTCAATTATAAATGTTATTTTTTTCTCAAAGGGGGTATGTTTGTAAAGTGTTTTTAAATATCTTAAGAACAAACACACCTATTCAATAGTGAACAATGGTTTTCAAAGTGTGAATTATAGCACTAGGCATATAATACAAATTAGAGGAAGATAGACAGGTCTAGTGTTCTCTAGGCACAGATTGCACACATAGTGATTTCTATAAATTTAATAGGCAATTTTCCTTTTCTCAAAATAGAGCCTATAATTGTAAAATGGGGTAGGTTTAAGTTAATTCCAAACAACATCCGTGTTCAGTTAGCAAAGATAAATATGCAAAAGCAATTTGACCACTGCATTTTCCTTCTATTTTCTATTTAATTTCTTTTGTAAGTCATGTTTTATTTTATTTTGTATGGATAGTATATTGTACAATTTGTTTGTATACATGGAGTGTGCCTATGAGTGTACAGTTGCCCATTTATATGTGTCAACATGAGAAAGACAGAAATATCTTCAAAGAAGTCTTCAGTTATCTTCTTCATCAGTTTCCCCTTTTTTTTACCACAAGAAGAGATTCTCACTAAACTTGATACTTGCTAATTCAGGTAGTCTAGCAGTTTTTGGGTATCCAAATGTCTCTGTTCCCCAGCACTAGAGTTAGAGGCATTCACAGCCATCCCCATAAAAGTAAGTGTCTGAGGCTTTGAACTAAAATCTGTATACTTGCATGAGAACTTTTATCCACTAAACCATGTCTTCAGCTCCTCATCCATTTAATTTCTACAATACTTTCAGAAAGTTATTTCAAGGAACCCTGCACCGTCTCTAGGCCAGGTTCTACATATTAAATTTAACAGACAATGTAGGGAAGTTGCCTCAGAAAGTTGGTCAGTATTTCACTGGGATCTATTATTTTTGCCAAATATGCTTATATAATGTAAAAGTTATTGTAAAAGAATACAAACTATTTCAAAGGTATTGTCAACACGGTGTGACTCTCAAGGCTTTTCTTATCCATATGTTGCTCTTAGTGTTTTTTTCTAAGCCTCTGGCTGTTTGATTGTCTGCAATCTCATTCTGTGATCCTCTTCAGTAGAAATAATCCAAAGCAGTGAAATAATTAATTATGTTTGTTTACAACAAGAAGTGATTCATGAAGTCACACCACTATGTCTTTTTGAAATGTCACTGCAAACAGAAATAGAAAAGAAAAAGTTGTGCCTAATTTGTAAACAAGTTGCATAGAATTGGTGAAATGTACTGTACTGAGAATAATGCTTTATATCAGCAAAGATAAAAGCATTCTATGCTAAGCAGAAAAAGAAACTCTGATCCTTTCATAATGGAAAACCCACGACAATTTTCTGATAATATGAGTATCTCAGCATAAAATTGCATTTTCTTAATCCTCACTTTATTTCCATTTCTTTTAAACAGCTTTCCATTTAGGCATTTACTTTAGTATATTTGCCCCTTAAAGACCTGATTTATGATTTAGAAATGTTTAATACCCATGATGTCTAGAAACTTTTGAAAAAATTCCATAAATTTGTCCTATATAAACAGACATTTTAGAAATTAATTAAAATTGTCATGTATTGTCAAAATTTTTTAATTAAACAAAATTTTGTCTTATACACCTTGATCTTAAATTAATTATATAAATCAGCATTAATAAAGATATTATTTCCTCATTAAAAGAAATGGTAGCTGAATTATTCTATAAAGTATTAGTATACAGTTGCTGATGAAGATGGGTGATCAGAAGCTGCCTCTCTACAAAAAGTGGTTGAACAAAGGATGGAGAGATAGCCCAATGTTTAAGAGCAGATGAAAAACCACCCAAATTACCCATAATGACTTCAGAGGATCTGGACCATCTTCTGGCCTCCTCAGATACCAACACTCAAGTGAATAGGCACATAAAACAAAAAAAAAAGTCTCTTTCTTTTAAGTAGAATAATATAGGGGTTTACAAAGGCTGAGAAGTACAAAGAAAAAAGAGGAGACCTATTATAAAAAGGCAAGTAGCAATGTAACTTACCAGTGGTGGGATGGGACACAGGAAGCCATGCAAAAGACAAGTCCTGATGAGAGAATGACAGGCATAGCCACAGGACAAGCAAACTATTCTGAAGGCTCTTAATTCAGCTATTGGGATATGCACTTCTCTGGTATAAATAGTGAAGAAGAAGAAGAAGAAGAAGAAGAAGAAGAAGAAGAAGAAGAAGAAGAAGAAGAAGAAGAAGAAGAAGAAGGGGAAGGGGAAGGGGAAGGGGAAGGGGAAGGGGAAGGGGAAGGGGAAGGGGAAGGGGAAGGGGAAGGGGAAGGGGAAGGGGAAGGGGAAGGGGAAGGGGAAGAGGAAGAAGAAGAGGAAGGAGAAGAGGAAGAGGAAGAGGAAGGAGAAGAGGAAGGAGAAGAGGAAGGAGAAGAGGAAGAGGAAGAGGAAGGAGAAGGAGAGGAAGAGGAAGAGGAAGAGGAAGAAGAAGGAGAAGAAGAAGAGGAAGAAGAACAATATTTTGCTACTCTTAATGTTTTGTAGGATTGTGAGCAGATACAATTCTGAAATGGAATCATTACAACATTACTACCCTGTGGTTAATTAAAATTACAGTTTGGAAACCTAGAGTTAAATGTCACAGTCCTTGAGTAGAAGTTGATTAAACAAGGCAGTTAGGGGTTAATAAAAAGCTATGAATGGAGACATAAAACAAAGGTCATGTGACAAGAAGCTTAGGTGTTGAAAGGTTTAGTGGTAATATTCCCAAACCCTGGCTGCCTTTAGCAAGGAGATAGATAACGTTGGAGACTGATAACATTAACCTTATAGCATTATTTAAAACTTTTTGGGGAGATGAAAATAAATATGTACTTACCCCAGATAGGGAAATAATGATGGATGAAGATGCCACCAAAATCTAACTCTGACCAATGCATTTTATCAGGGTAACTTGCAGGAATATGGTAAAGGATTACTTACAAAAATAGGAACTGCTTAAATACAGCTTTATCATCAAAAGTCAACCCCTGGATGGTTATGAGTTCATGAAAACCAAAAATCTTGAATGCACTGAACATTTGCAGGCAGCTCAGTAGTGTGAACCTCTTTCAGAAAAACTCATCTACTGCTTTCAGACAACTTGGCAGCGCTTTCTTTCTTCCAGGTGACTCTGCTAATCTGCTAAACTATTCCAGCTCTGATAATCTGTGTATGTCTTTTGGAATTCTTGAAATGTATATTTGCTTGAACATAGAAGAGCTTACTGTATCTGTTTAGTTTCAGGGACTTCCTGAGGTCTTCATGTTGTTCACTTCCAGAGGTTAAGGAGTGTCTCTTCAGGATTGAATGCTTTATCTCTCTTTAGAACATCCTATTGTTTCATTCAGCATAACCATGTCTTAATGAGCTCCCCTTCAAAGTGGAAGCTTTTAATCTGAGAGAAAATTGCTATACAACACAAAGCCAAAGGTCAGAGGTAGATTAAACTGCATATAAAGCCATTAAGTTTTTACCTCACATGAGTAGAAATGATAAACTAAGATCTACTGAACTCTTCTCATTAATATCAAATAAGATAAGGAAGAGCTGATACAGGCCTTTAAATCACAGATTTTATTTTCTAACTGCCTTTCTCAAACCTCAGTATACTTTGGAGAAACCCCTTTGAAACAGACAATTGAAAGAATATCGGAACAAGTGAGAACCTTACAGGCCCACACAGAGATTGGAAGACCTCAAAGTCATTGTACGACTATGAGCAATTGATTCATGACCATTTTGGGTTTAAAACCAGTTTGAAAATATTAATTATAAATAACTGTTAATCCTGATTGATAAACACAACAAAATTTTCTATTAAAATAAACAGAGAACTAAACTTCTCTTAAAAGAAAGTAGACTAAATAAAAAACTCAAGCAAATGGTTATTTCAAAGTTCACAGTACTGAAGAAAGTTTGTAATTATATGGAGACTGAACAATTCAGTCACAAATGACCAGAAGTTCTTTGAGGAAATCAATGAAGAAGTATAAAACTTCTTAGAATTAAATAAAATGTAAGTACTACTTTTGTGGTATATCAAATACAGTTGTAATGGGCAAGTTTATAGCTATGAGAGATTATATTGAAAAATAAGAAAGTTCTCAAATAAATAACCTGAATAATGCAACTAGTAGTCTTAGGAAATATAAATAAGACACACTTCAAACAAAGGGTTAGATAATAATAGTAAAGATTAGGATAGAAAAGAAGAAAACAGAATATTTTAGTTAGGATTTTAGCTCTGTGAACAGACACAATGATCAATGTAACTCTTATAAAGGAAACATTTAATTAGGGCTGGTTTACAGGGTCAGAGGTTCAGTCCATCCTCATCAAGAAGGAAGCATGGCAGTATCCAAGCAGGCATGGTGCAGGAGGAGCTGCGAGTTCTACGTCTTGTTATGAAAACAAACAGGAAAAGACTGACATTCTCAGGTAGCTAGGATGAAGCTCTCCAAGCCTATCCCCACAATGATGCAATTCCTCCAACAAGGCTCAAATAAGACCATGCCTCCTAACAGGGCCAATCATATTGAGAATATTATAGAGAAAAAAAATAAGTTAAAACAATGAGAAACTGAGTTGGTTGTTTGAAACATAATGCATAGTCTAGTGAAATCTTTAACAAACTAACTAAAAGAATTATGTAGATAAGACAAAATTTAGTGAACCAAAGACAAAGAGTTGATACAACAAACTTCAATGAAATTGGGGAAGTGTAAGGGGTGGGGCACATCTTGGTGGAGACAGGGGGTTGGGAAGAAGGTACGGGATGTGGATCAGAGGGTGGACTGGGACGGGAGTAAAATCTGGAGTGTAGAAAATAAGATTAAATAAAATTTTTTAAAAAAGAGAAAAAAGTACCATTAATTTTAAATCTTACATTCCAAATATCTGAAAAACTTTGAAGAAATTTCTATATGCATACGACTGAACATAATTAAATCAAGAAGTTACAAATCATACTCACATTAATGAGACAGTGCTAAAGAGTTCTCCAAAAGAAAAACCCCGGATGAAGGCTATGTCACATTCAATGCCAAATGGTGAATTTTGTCAAAGTTCTGTGGAAAGTCTCATATCTATACTTCAGAAACACTTTCACGAAAAGGAATAGAAATAATGCTGCTAAACTCATTTTCTGAAGTCATGATTACTCTAGTCAAAACTAGGTAAAGATACAAGAAGGAATGAAAATTCTGGTCCAATACCCCTGAGTAACATAGATCTAAAATTTCTGAACAAACTGTTTGCAACTTGAAATTAAGAACAGATTAGAATCTTACACTGGCCAATTTGATTTAGTCATGGAGATGTAAGGTTGCATGTTACAGATGGAAATCCATAAATGTAATATAACATAGAGATAGATCGAAGGATAGAAAAAAATCACATGATCTTCTGGGGAAAAATAAAGATAATTGCAACATTCAGCAACCTTCATAAGTAAAGAACAAATCCAAACCAACAAAAAAAGCACACTAAAGGAGCTAAGAGTAAAAGGAAGATATATCAACATAATAAAAATTATAGACAACTTACAATTCTTAAAATTGTAATTATATCATTACATCATTCCTACAATTGTTTTCTTTCTTCAAACCTCTCTCAATTACCATTACTAACTCTCAAATTCATGTCCTTTTTTATTAATATTGTTCTGTATATGTGTTATGTACACACATCTACACACACACACACACACACACTCATAACTCACATAGGTGTATAAATGCAACTTACTGTGTTTGGTTAGTATATCTTGTATGTATATGACTTCAGGAATGACCATTTGCTACTAGATAACTAAGGGTCTTATCCATGGAGAAGATTAATTCCTCTCTCTTTCCTGTATGTAGTCCTGTAGTTCTTTGTCCAAGAGCGTGGGACCCCTGAGACTTACTCCTTTTATATAGGTATGTCTGTTAGTGCTCTGTGACTTGCGACTTGTTGGGGCAGCTATACTGTGAAGGTGTCATAAATATAGTAGCTTCCCTGTCATTTCTAAGAGATACAACCTCACTGCAGATTTACTGATCCTCTGTCTGATATTTTTTGCCTCTTCTTTTTCGATGTTTCCAGAGCTTTATGCACAGGAGTTGTTTATCTCTTTTGGTTGGGTGTATCACTAATTAGTTTTTTTCTGTATCTTGACTACTTATGGTTTTCCGTGTTAGACTCTGTCTCTAAGTTTCTATAATGAGGACTGAAAGCTACATTTATCTGTTGGTATAAGAATAGGTATGTAAAATGAAGTTAGAGGTTATTCTGGTCTAATGAAGTGACTGTAGGAGGTTCTTCTGAGATCCATGACTTAGCTGAGCATAGGTAGATGGTTGATTTCCAGTACCAGACACAATGTTATTCCTACACTGATCAGTACTTAAACCCTGATTTAGACACTGTTAGTTACCACCAAGATATGAGTGTCACTGTTTCAACTTTGGGAATGGCTTTTCATGCTGGTCATTGCCGTGGTTTACAGACTTCACAGCTGGATAGGATTATTTCCTGCTTGTCTGTTATGGTAGCTTACATAAAACTTTTTGTATTGTGAAAGCTAGTTCTCAGGGAGAAGGCTTTCAGGTCAGATCCAGCTTGAGGCTTCTGAGTCCTGTTATAGAAACATGTTGTTTTATATTTATTGAAATCACATAAACACACACATATTGTGAGGTTAAGCCACTTAGGCTTAACAGTTTTCCCACCCAGAGTCATAGGCCATCTAACATAAATCTAACCAGACATGAGAAACCTCTTTGTGTAGGTAGTCGGTGTAGCCAAAGATCCTAATACAGTCTAGGCATTACTGTTGTCCTCTGTTGCCTCCCAGATGTCATGCCCATACTTGGCAGTATTAGCAATAGGCAAGGCATAAAACTGACCAATAGAGGAGTAATACTTACCAATAGGGGAGTAAATGGAGTGTGGTATAAATGAACAGTAGAAATCCATGCAACAGTAAAGAATAATAAAATTATTTCTTTTGAAGGAACACGAATACAACTATAAAATTATTATCTTACATGAAATAAATCAGACTTAGAAAATGTGTCATTTTTCTCTCCTATGTAAAATAGATATCTCTTCGTATGTGTGTGATTCTCTTTCTCTGTGTCTTCATATCTGTCTCTGTCTCTTCGTGAGTCCATATGGTGTACATATGACACGGAAGTAGATCCAGGATTGTTTGGGGGTGGAAAAGGAAACTACTGGGGTTTGTGAGATGGAGTAGGGTAGGGAGGGAAGAGCGGAAGAGAGTGTGTGTGTGTGTGCGTGTGCGCGTGTGTGTGTTTGTGTATATATATACATATATATATACATGTATATATATATAATATCAAATATCAAATGTAACTCTTTGTCTTGTGCACCAACTATGAGATGATAAGGATTTTTAAAATTTATTACCTTTTTGTTTGGTTGGTTTTCTTTTTCTGATTTCAATAATGTTTCAGGGATTTGGGGAACTTAGGGGTGTTTGAGCAGTTTCTCTAACTTAACCTCTCTGGCTCTCAAGGTCACAGTTGCAGAGCTGGGCACGTCCATTGTACACATGCCATCTATGAGTCTGGGAGACAAAGTCTGCTCCTATGTACACAAGAAAGCAAAGCAACAAGCTACTCTGAAGACAGAGTTATGTATGTTTCGCTTGGTTTTGCTCCACCAACTACTGAGCTACCTGAGGAAATGGCCGGAAAACAGCAGTCCTGTGGCTGTGTGCTCACAGGGCCCAGTCATCGTCCACATCCCCTTTGTTTGGCTCCACCTTATAGTTTCATCAAAGCAAACCTTGGCTAATCTCATATTTAATCAGTGTGAAAACTGAATTCTCTTTCTCTCTTTGTGGAGGAAAAAATGATTTGCATCATTCACACTGTGGTTAAGTTCTGATTCAAGCCACATAACACCAGGAAGTCAGCTGCCATCTGGATTATTTCCTTTAAGTCAATTATAAAAAAAATGGCTTGTTAGTATTCTCTTTCAAATTTCTTTTACTTCGCATATTACATTGAAAAATAGGTAGGGTGGGCGTGTCTTAGTGTTGTGAGTCACTAAGAATAGACCTCTGAAGGCCTTGACCTCTGAATTCAATTTATCTTTCTCATTTTTCTCAAATGCGTGCGCGCGCACACACACACACACACACACACACGCGCGCACGCGCGCGTACGCACACACACATGCAAATATACACACACACAGAGTATGTGACTTGAGACAGTCTCTAAAACACAAATATATTCACTGGAGATTTCCCTTGCACAGGGTTGCAATATTTTTCAGAGTTCAGTTGTGCTCAAAGGGCCCCAGGAGGACAGGAAGCAGGCTAGAAGGAAGGACTAAACTAACTGTACCTTTCCTCTTATTCCTTATCATAGCAACTTCCCAATGGTACAAGAACATAATGATGTTATGACTTTTCTTTGATGATTTCTATATACTATAATCTGCCTACCCTTAAATAGGATTTGGCAGGTACAGACATTTGGGAAAAAAATACCTAACGCAGTGTGCATCTGTTCTAAGCAGTCTGTTTACATTCTGAGACGGCTTCTCAGGTTTTGATGTTTTTAAACCTACTGTGACTTATCTTTTGCTTTGCCTGAAAAACAAGCAATGTTGACAACAAGCTTTGTATTTGATTATGAGATTTTTTTTTAATCAGGCAATCCCTGTGTGATATGCTTAGTAGACACAGCTCATTTCTTTTATATACAATCTTGGTAGAATCTCTTATTTAGCTATCAGGACCCTAGAAATATTGTTGTGTTTAAGTATCATTTCTTTTGCTTTTGTATCAATAAAATACCACATTATCAAAGCAGTCTATTTTATTCACCCAGAAGAGAGTAAGCTTCAGGTGGCCGTGGCAATCAGGAAAAGCCGAGACTGTAAGGATTTTTTTCTATGAAAAAGGAGGGGCTGGGTCTGTTATGTAGGTCATAGAGCATACCAACTTTTTTTTTTAATGGAGGGGGTGTGTTCTGTCCATAGGAAACAGGATGGTAATGTGATTCACAGATAAATTTCCATATTTATATCTATGAGGATTTAATGTTTATCTTTGTAGCTTACTACATGAGTAGGCATAGACAAGTTATTAGATCTCTCTAAGAACCAACGAATGTACACATGCACGTCATACATCCCTATACATTAAAAAAAACCCTCAACAGGTCAGGTATTTATATATTTTAAAAATCAAAAAGTATAAAAACATAAAATTTAAAAATTGTGCCCTTACCATGCCTTCTCATTGCATCTAAAATATGATGATGTATGTTTTGGGGATCTTGATGAAAATGAATATTCAATATATTTTACCTTCCTAGTTTCCTATTAAAGTTAGCCAATCTCTTCAATACGCTGAGCAGTCCTAATTTTTATTTATAGTATCTTTGAAATGTAATAGGTTGTTTCCCCTTGTCATGAGAAACGGTCTGTTACATGGTAAAAGGGTATTAAAGGCTTTAGAGGCCATGTCTTAAAGACTGGTGATTCCATCCCATTCCTGTGATATGCTGCCCTTGGACTCATTCAAAATATGGAGAAGGCTCAAGATTCTAAATAGAGAAATCTTTGGACTCGAGACTAGATTTATTGGTTGGTAGTTGATAGGTAACACTAACTAGCCTAGTGTTTAAATAAGTCAAGTAGAAGTGGCTGCTTAACTCGATGGTGTCATAATAATAAATGCCCTTGCTGTTATTGAATGGACCAACAATGATCCATTCTTACAGATTTATATGAAAAGTAAAGCAAAATGAGCATAGTCATTCATCTCGCCCTACTTCCTGGCTGAAGGTTCACTGTGAAAAGTTACCTCTATTGCACATATAAAGGCCATCCATTGAAGCCATTTGGTGTTGCCTGAGCATGTATGATGGCAGGGTTGACTACTGGATTATCAATGAGTTGACTCATCCCTGGGAGAGACTAATTCTCCCTTCCTCAGCAGTCATTAATTGTCTGTAGTTCTTTTGTCTAGGTGTGGGGTCCTATGAAAAATTCCCCTTCCATATTAACACTCTCGTTGTTAGTTTTTTTTTTTTCAACTTTATACAAACCTAGACATATTAGAGAGCTGGAATCTCAATTGGCAGAATGCCTCAGTTAAAAGGCGTTCTCAAATCATAAGATTGATCTAGAGCAAACCTGTAGGTTATTTTCTTGATTTATGTTTGATATGGGAGGATCCATCCCATTGTGGGTTGTGCTATACCTTGGTCAGGTGTTCCTGGCTATGGAGGGAAACAAACTGAGCAAGCTCAGATGAGCAAGCCAGTGATCACCTTTCTTTCCTAACGTCCAATTCACAATCTTTCTCCTATATGGTCTTTGATAATGGTGTTTTCTCACAACAGAAATACTAAGTCCAACCCACCTCTACCCCCTTGGAACTTAGCCTCTTGGATCAGACCCAAGCATTCCCAGTTTATACATGTTTTCCTTTCAGTCTTTCCATGTAACACACATCTCCAGGCCTTTGTGACTCCTACCAACTTACGTAACAGCTCTCTACAAGGAACCTCACAGGAACCAAACTTGACTGGTACACATACACTATATGTGGTGGGAATAGCAACCCAAGAACAGAACACCTACATGATGAAGACAAGAATATATATAATATATATATAATGGTATATAATATATATTAATATATACTGTGTGCTATATGTATTTAAATATAATTCCCAATCCCTACATTTCAGTGCTAAAACATAAATATGAACAACAAAGACAATATGCTTCCATCTGTTGTATCAAGCCTTTTCAGAGCAATTTAGCAGAAGTCAAGGACTTCAAAATAACAAGCATGGATATATGCAAAGGTCTGAATAAGGCTATAAGTCAATGCTGTATTAAAGAGCATGAAGACAGTGAACTGAGGCATGAATGAAATTAGGACGACAACTCAAGTCGTTGATCCAATCTTTGGTTTCCCCCGCCTTTGTCACTATCCCCTAGCTTTACTTGCAGGAATTGTGTTGTTGTAGATGTGTATGTTGTTGTCGGACTCCTTAGTATCATTTGATCTCTGCATTATGACCAGTTATGGTTTCTATGGTGGCTCTGTTTTCTGCAAAGACTAGCTGTTTTTTGATGAGCACTCCACTTATCCAGTTAAAGTGGCTCAGGAACAAAGTCCATCCCTCTTTGTGATAGCAGACCTCTAAAGAGAATTACCTCCAAATCAGGAGGTGAAAATCACTCTTCTGTGATATGTTTTCTCGGTTTGCTTCATATTTAATCACATATCCTTGTAAAAATGTACTAAATAGCCACTGTTGTTATAATTGCAATGATTATTATAAACAGAAAGTATTTTAGGTGTTAAGATGGACATCTCATTCTTGAACGATCGTTGTTTATTTTGCCATGTGATTAAGTTGTGGATATAAATAATGATAATGTTGTCCTTCCTCCTTTAACCATGGGGAAGATCAAGTATATTGATGCATAATTAAATGAAGTGTACCACACAAAGCACAGCATTTGCAGTTTGTGGCAGCAATGACAGTGAGTGGGACTGACACTTATGCAGAAAATCAAGTGCTGTAATGTTAGACCGATTGCATAAAACGATTTTAAATCCTTTCTCCTTTTGACAGTGAAAAGAAGTGATTCAAAGCTAATTTGACCTAGATTGTTACAGAATTTTTCACTAAAATTGATCTTGCCTATTGTAGTCAGGGATGGCTATATAGAATGAAGGAAATTGCAAGAATGAAGGAAATAAAAGTCTTAGTGAAATTCTTGCCATTTTGAGGCGGCCTGATTGATAACAGTCCCTTAACTTTGAATAGTTATAAGTGTACTTTATTTAGTGTCATGCTGAGAAAAGTCAAAAGATGTTCTTTCCAATACTTTATTTCTGTTTCTGTGCATTTCTGACATAGACAGTACATTATACCGACACCCAGAGGTGTCCAGGTGACTTGGTCATCCCCCTCAATTTTTTAAAAAATTAAGAGAAATATGAATTGTTCTTTCTAGTTTTGTAGACTTGACACAAATGAGAGTTGCCATGGAAGAGAGAATGTCACTTGAAGAATTATTTCTATCAGATTGGTTGGTAGCCATGTCTGTGGGGTATTTTATTGATTACTGGTTGATACAGGGGTCCCAGGCCACTCTGAGGCATGACAACATGGCACAGGTATGTCTAAGATGAATAGAAAGGTTCCTGAGCAAGCCACAGAGAGCATATGAGTAATCAGCAGTCTTCCACCATTTCTGCTTCAGTTCCTGAGTCCAGGCCCCTGCTTGAGTTCCTGTCTTGACTTCTCTTACAGAATGTGATGTGCAAACACAAGCTAAAACAAACACATAAGAAAAGCACACAGCAACAAAATAACAGAAACAAATAATAACAAAACCCTTTATTCTTCCAAGTCGCTTTTGCTCAATATTTACCAGAGTAACAGAAATCAAGCTAATAAAAGTATGATGCACATGTGGGAAAATGTACATCGACAGATCTTTAACAGAGATGAAATTCATAAGCCATATGATTCTCTGGTATAGTGTAAAATCAAGGACTCTTACAGTTCCCAAAGAGTGTCACCACATAAATCAAGGATATTTTCAGTACCCTAGGAACAAATATTCTATTTTTTGGTTCTCTACAATTTCCTTAGCAATATGTGAGTGCTGATTTACACTGTTTTTGTCAGTTATTCTGGGATTTTCACATGAATGGAAGACAACATATTGTCAGTTTTGCGACCAGCTTCTTTCACTTATCAAAATGTTTTCAGATGTTTTCTTTCACAAAGAAAAATGGGATTTGTAACAAAAGTCAGTACTTTGGAAGGGGATGGGGAACAAATTGATATTCTGAATACACAGCATTTTATTTTTCCCTTCAGAAGTTAATACATGGATTATTTCTCTCTTTAACTGTTATACGTAATACTGTTGTGAATATACACCTACAAGTTTGAGTATTAAACTTGGACTACACTCTCTTTTAAGCACAAAGTGATTGGCTTAACTGTGGCAATTACATACATATGTGTTATTAGATTTTGGAAAAGAAAGATCATTTTTTCTCTAAGTTCTTTAGACTGAATATTTCTATTAATCTACGTTGAAGTTCCTCAAGTTTTTCTTTCTTTAAATTTTGTTCTGTGTCTTAATGTACCCAGTAAAGTTTTATTTTAGTTCTCCTAATGTGGTATTTAGATACAGAATTTGTTCATTTTAATTATTGCATTTTGAAAATAAAATTTTTTGAGGACTTTTGTTTCTTCATTTGTTTAAAGTACTTCATCTCACTGAGGGTGGCTATGATATCTGCTGTGCCGTTTACATCTGGAATTTGTACATTGATTGTCTCGAGGCTGAGGACTGGGGCTGTTCTTTAGAACTGGCCTTATTTGCAGGTGTTTCAGTAGTGTCCTCAAACTGTGTGAGGCTTTTATCCATGACTAAATTAGTAATTAATTAATTTTATTAAAGAATAATTAGCTTTAGCTCAACTCATTGTTTTTCTAAAAGACAAAATGTGGACTAACCTTATATTATATCCTGGATATTCAAGCATTATGGCCAAAAGCTCTATTTTATATCATGTTGAGTTTTTGGAGAACATTTTATCCTGTTTAACAGGTGACTCTTCATGCTGTATTTCAACTCCAAGAGTAATCTTTTCTGGAGATGGGATCTTCAATTCCACTCAGTTATGAAAGGCATTTTTGCATTTTTACTATACTTGTTAGAGATGAACCTATTTCTTTTGTCACATCATTGGAGACAGGGGGACATTTTTGTCAGTAAACTCTGTGTAGTAGCCCCCACCGTTTGGTTGTGAGGGCTTCTATTACAACTCATCTGTGTAAGAGATAGGATTATCTGACTCAGCCCCTTAAGTTACCTCACAGTTTTATCTGCATGAAGTCTTGCTTAGGCAGAACAGTGAAAGGGGGTGGGGTGGGAAGGTAGACAGACAGGAGGATGAGGAGAGATTTATTTTACCCCTCATGCTTTTCATCCTAAAGAAGCCTTACTTTAATACTTTTCTAGTTTCTCTGGCCAGAAATATGGACATTGGGGTTTGTGATACCTATGTGTCTATAAGTAATTTTTACATTACACAACAAAAAGAGAAATACTGGCACTTTATCTTATTGACTTCGGCTTAGCAGCCTCTGTTCACCAGTGTTGTAGACATGAAGACAAGGTTTTTCTCTGTATATTTGCTGCCTGTGCCTTTTGTGCATAGCCCAACCTTTTTGGCTGCAGTCAGCAGGAGACATAAGCTAGAGTTGACAATCTCCCAGTAGAGCATCATGAGATTTAGACTAAACCTGCTTCCTAAGTGTAAAACAAGGTTGTGACACCAATGTAGACAGTTCTCAAAGCCCTTACCTTAATTAGGTTCTCCTATAGTTTACATGTGATTAGTGTCTTTCATATATTATAGAAAAAATTAAATTGGAACCTATTAATTCAGCTGTAATACTGGGAAACAACAGAAAATAAACAGGAACAAGGCCAATATAAGGAAAAGAAACTTGTAGCACATGCCTGTCATTCCACCACTGAGAAAGTTGAGGCAGGGAGATCAATGAGTTCAAGCCCATCATGATCAATCTTCAGAGGAAAGGAGAGAAAGAGAGAGAAGGTGGGGGAGATAGAAAGGAAATAGATCAAATGATGTTGATATGCATTGGCTTACATCATTAAAATATGCAATTGTCATGTCTTGGTTAGAAGTCAGACAAGAAGCAGAAAGTGAGTGGAGAGAGTGGCTGCAAGGATTTCAGTAAAGATCCCGTTTTCAAACAGGTGGAACGCTATGGATATTTCAAAGACTGATGAAGAGCGATGGCTGAGAACCCATCCTGTCTCTGACTCTGGCTGAGCAGATGAAGAGAAAATTATCATAATCTCCATAACAGAGGTGGTAATAGTGAGCTTATTTGGTTAATTGATACCTATGGACACTGATAGAGATACGGTCACTTTTACATACTTGTCAGAGAAGACTCAGGGAGTAAAATCCTGATTTGTCTCTCATTATACTTGCTAGTATCAACCATTGTGTGAATTCATCTGTCAAGGAAGCTTCTAACCATAATGAATTATTATCTCAGCGTGCAGAGGACATTGAGTGAACGGCAGAGTAGCTCGCTAGAACAAAGGGCAAGTGACCATAGCTCTTTGCATCACAGAATGACACCAATACAGTCTGTCTCATATTTTACTTTTACATAGTAGAACCACATGTCCTCCTTATAAGAAGTAAAAGAGGGGACAAATAAAAATCATAACATTTTATGCTAATGACCTCTTCTGCATTTTCTTATCTCTACTCACTCATTGGTTGGAGTTTCACTTTGTTATGATATGTTAGGTTTTATATTACTGAATGATTTGAGTTTGAAGGCATTCTATATTACTTTTTAATGCTAAAGTTTCCCCATTAAACCCTGAGCATAGAAGCAATGCTAGGTGACCTTATGAGTCTTCTTCATTTCAGAAAAGAAAAAAAAAACTTAAATAAATTGTAAAGTATCCCTTGGATAAAAAGAGTCAATCATTATATTAGTTTAAAAAACCCTTTATTTTATATAATTCTTAGTAGAAAGAATTTCAAATAGTCAAATTATACTGTGATTGTAGTATAATAATCTCTAACCATGCCCACAGCCTAATCTCCAATCTTTTCATAATAATATTTTTACTTATGCTTATGAATGTGTGTGTGTGTGTGTGTGTGTGTGTGTGTGTGTGTGTATACATGCACGTAGTGTTACAGATGAGTGTAACCTGATATCTGCCCGTAAGATCCAAACCTTGGTCCTGTGCAAGAGTAACAAGTGCTCTAACTGCCAGACCATCTGTAGGGTTATTTTTATATGATATTTGTTAGATTGTATGTTGAAGGCCAATGTTGTTTAAGGAATTAAGTTTTCTTATGATTTTCTGATCATGTAATGGAGATTATCCTTGGTTATTAAATGATAATAACAAAGGGTTTTGACTGTAGAGGGCGAGGTAGAGAGAAGTGAGGAAGATGAGAGATGTGGCTAGAGACATGAGGCTTTGTTTAATATGAATGTAGAAGAAGAGTGATCGGAGAATTGGTTAGAGCTTCTAAAAATTATGACCATCAAAAAAGAAACATTACATTCGAGTCTAAGTAAAGGAATGCAACTCTTAGGTCTACCTTGATTTGACCTCAAGTAAACTTGGATGGAGTGCTGACCCACAGAATTGTATAATAATTAACGTATGCCCATCTTCTTCAAGACATGGTAGCCTAATGTAATATAAAAACAATTGGCTTATTCTCATTTCCAATAAATGAGGTGACTTTGTTCTTTGGTTGAAACATTTCCCTCCTGAGGCATATGTTCTCTAAACACACTGACCATGGGTTGCAAGGAACAAATATGAATTTGCTCCATTTCTCAGTTCCAAGTTCCAAATATTCCAGCTTCCAGAGACTAGTACTTTTAAATACTATCTGTCAAATAGTGTCTTATCAGTTGCGAGCTTAGATGGTTCTCTAAATTTTACTATACTATGCCTTAACTAGTCAATGTTTTTCCTAGCTGACAGCCAATTCCCTTGGGATTCCATTGTTCTGTCGCTCTAGTTGTTTTTAGTGATGGTTCTCATGTGACCAGTAAACATGGTAGTCATGGGTGCATCACCACACTTTCCTCACTATAAAACCAATTTCTTATTTAGTGATAACCTTGCCATAGTGTGCCAAAGTATTACATAAATATGGAAATGGTGGTGTCATCATAATGTCCTAATGATAAATCAAAGCATTCTCCTGTGAAAGGAACTCATTTCATTAGCATTCTTCCAAAGTCTCTTGTTATTTTGTCCTGGAATGCTTCCACAGCAGAAGCGCTATTCTGTCCTTTGCATTCAGTAGCTTTGGTAATGGCCAGACTTTTCTTTTTTAAGTATGTGGGTGAGAGTTTTGCCTGTATATATGTGCACCATACACAGAAGCTGTAAGATTTGGATCTGGTTTTAGTTACTCTACATTGTTATGAAGAGGCAGCAATCTCATTAAAATTTACAAAAGAAAGCATCTAATTGGGGTCTTACTTACAGTTTCATAAGGGAGTGATAATCGTCATGTTGGAGAGTGAGGCAGCAACCAGGCAAGCATGGTGTTGGAGCAGTAGCTGAGAGTTGACATCTGATCAAGAGACATAAGGCAGAGACAAAGATACTAGGAATAGCAAAGGCATTTGAAATCTCAAAGCCCAGACCCAGAAACACACCTCTGATCCTGAGTCCATATCGTCTAATACTTCCCAAACAGCTCCACCATCTGAGGACCTAGCATTCAGATAGGTGGAGCCTATGTGTGTCCTTCTTATAAAACCACCACAGATCCCCTGGAGTTGAAGTACAGATGATTGTGAGCCACCATGTGGGAGCTTGGAATTGAACCTGGGACCTCTGGAGGAGCAGTCTATCCTCTTAGCCACTGAGTCATCACTTTAGACTTCTGCTCTCAAACTTTAAACCAGAGCTTTCATCTCTGCTTGGGCCTAATGATTATCCTGAGACCTAGATGGGAATTTTGGTGCTGAGGAATAATACAGTACATGCAAATCACATTTTATAACCAGTTGTTTGATCTATAAGTTAGGTCCTGCCTCTGATTATGTACTAATTCTCTAGGGCACCTCTCTCTCCCCCCCCCCCTCTCTCTCTCTCTCTCTCTCTCTCTCTCTCTCTCTGTCTCCCTGTCTCTCTCTCTCTGTCTCTCTCTCTGTCTCTCTCTTCCTCCCTCCATTTGTTCCTCCCTTCCCCCCATTAATTTATTTATATATCCTGTTTGCAGACTCTCTTCCTTTTCTCTTTCAAGACTCATGGTCCCATCCCCATTCCTTCATTACTCTCTCCTCAGAGAAAGAAAAGCTCTATCTCCCAGCATGCCCCCGCCCCAGGCACATCAAGTGGCATCAACTCTAAGCACATCCCACTGAGGTCAAACAAGGTAGACCACCTAAGAGAAAGAGATCCAAAGGCAGACAACAGTGTCCAAGTCAGAGACAGCCATTTCTCCAAATGTTAGGGAGCCCACAGAAAGACCAAGTTGCACATCTGCTACATACATATAAGGGTCCTAGGTCCAGACCATGCATGTTCTTTGGTTGGTGGTTCAGTCCCTGTGGGCTCCAATGGGCCCAGCTTAGTTGGCTCTGTAGATAATTTTTCCTGTCCTTGACTTCTCTGGCTCCCTCAATTCTGCCCCTGACTCTTCCACAAGTCTCCCTGAACTCTACCCAATGTTTGGCTCTGAGTCTCTGTATCTGGTTCCATCAAATACTGTATGAAACCTCTCATATGACAGTTATGCTAGGTTCCTGTCTGTAAGCATAGCAGAGTATCATTAAATGTGTCATGGGTTGGCTCTCTCCCATGAAATTTATCTCAAGTTGGGCCAGCCGTTGGATGGTCTTTCCCTCAATCTCTGCTCCATCTTTATCCTTGCATATCTTGTAGGTAGGGCAAATTTTGTGTTGAACGTTTTGTGGATAAGTTGGTGTCCCCCTTCCTCCAATGGAAGTCCTGCCTGGCTACAGGAGGTGGCTACTTCAGGTTCTGTATCCACTGCTGCTGCTAGGAGTCACAGGTAGGGTCACCCCAATATCCTCCCAGGAGCCTCCTCTGTTCCACGTCTCCAGTTTGTCTCAGAGATGCTTCACAGATTTATCTTCTCTCACCCACCCAACCCCTGCTCTGACCACACCTTAACCCTACTCAGTTTCCTTTCTCCTCCCCACTCTGACCCAATCCCTACTCCATCCACTTCCAATGTTTATTTTATTTCCCCTTCTGAGTGAGTTTCAAGCATTCTCCCTTGGCCTCTTCTTGTTACTTAACTTCTTTGGGTCTGTTAAATGTAACCATAGCATGATTATCCCATACTTTATGGTTAATGTGCACTTTTAAAATGAGTAAATACCATACATGTCTTTCTGGCTATGTGTTACTACACTCAGAAAGATTATTTTCTAGTTCCATTTATTTGTCTGCAAATATTTATTTGAGTTCATTTGTCTTTGTTTTTAAGAACTGAGTAGTATTCCACTGTGTAAATGTACCCCATTTTTTTTATCCATTCCTCCGTTGAGGGACATCTGGGTTGTTTCCACTTTCGAGCTATTACAAATAAAGCTGCTGTTAACATAATTGAGCATGTGTCCTTGTTATATGTTGGAACATCTTTTGGGTGTATGCCCAGGAGTGGTATAGCTGGGTCTTGAGGTAGAACTATTCCCAATTTTCTGAAAAACCACCAGATTGATTTCCAAAGTGGTTGTACAAGTTTGGACTCCAACCAAGAATGGGAGTGTTCCTCTTGCTCCACATCCCGTCCAGCGTTGCTGTCTCTCGAGCTCTTGGTCTTATCCATTCTGACGGGTATACCATGGAATCTCAGAGGTAAGTTGAATTGCACTTTCCTTATGATTAACATTGAACATGTCTTTTATTGTTTCTCAGTTATTAGAGATTCCTTTGTTAAGAGTTCCCTGTTTAGCTCTGTACCCCATTTTTTAATTAGATTATTTAGTTTGTTGGAGTTTAATTTCTTGAGTTCTTTATATATTTTGGGTATTTTAGACCTCTATTGTTAGGGTTGATGAAGATCTTTTTCTGTTCTGTAGGCTGTAATCTTTGCCCTATTGATGGTGTCATTGCCTTACAGTTTCATGAGTTTCCATTTACTAATTGTTGCCCTCAGTACCTGAGCTGTTGGTGTTCTGTTCATGGTCTCCTATACCAATGTCTTCAAAGCTATTCCTCATTTCTTCTCTATTAGATTTTGTGTATTTGGTTTTATGCTGATATCTTTGATTTATTTGGAGTTTTCTACAGGGTGTTAAATATGAATCTATTCACATTCTTCAACATGCAGACATCCAGTTAGACCAGCACCATTTGTTGAAGATGCTTTGTTATTTTCATTGTGTGATTTTTGTATTTTTTTTTGTTAATATCAAGAGGTAAAAACCAGGGGAGAGTATTTCATTCCAGGGTACTTCTTTAATAACCAGTGCAGATGGAGTTAGATCATAGCATATTTATGAGATGAGTGATGGTTGAGAAGTAAGGTCCTATTAGAAGCTGCTTTTCAAATGAAGAAGAGCTTTGTTAAAGACATGGCTCAGCCTCGTTCTAAAACTACAGAGATTTACACAGATTTATATTTTTGAGAACTTAGTTTCCATAAATACGGTTATCTATGTTATATGCTATATCTTGTTTAATCTTTTAGTGGTTGCTTTATATGTAACTCAGTAAAGGATCAATATATGAACACTTTGTATAATTTGTTTACAGTTTGACAGACTCTTATAAAGGACTTCTGCTTCAGAGTTTCCTAGTTGTGGGTTTCTCTAACTTCTACTTACAGTTTGAAATTCTCAGATATAAAAGGCTGTATTTCTAATAGATTTTTTTAGTAAAAGATCAGTAGAGTTAATGTTTAGATGAAATAGAATATTGAGAGTATGTTGCTTTTATCCACATTAGAAAACAAGGTTATAAAAGGAGATTAACAAAGAAAACCCCATGCGTGCGCGCGCGCGCGCGCGCGCGCGCGTGTGTGTGTGTGTGTGTGTGTGTGTTCGTCTGTGTGCCTGTGTTTGACTATGTTGAGGCCAGAAGTCAACAGTAACTATTTTCCCTCATAATCTTTCATATTAGTTTTTAAGAGAGGCTTCCGACTGACTCTAGATCTCAATGACTAGCTAGAGTGTCTGACCAGTAAGCATCCTAGAATCCTCCTGTCTTTTCCTTCTAGCACTGGACTTTTAGGCACATGTCCGTGCTCTGTATTTTATGTGGGATCCAAAATTACATCTTCATTCTTACACGCCAACCACTTTGCCCACAAGCTATTTCTCTAGCCTTACACTTGGTTATGTGGCTCCAATTACCATCACTACCTTCTTAGAATATCAGTGTTTCAGTAGTGAACTAATTGCCACTTTTACATTCTGCAAACTTTTGATGACACCATTCTCTTGAGTTCCCATGGAAAGGCAGTCTTTTTTTGGCCTAACGTGTCAGTGATGTATGTGAAGATGAATTCTTCAGGTCTCCTTATGACTCTTCCTTTAAAAGCAAGCATCACTCAGTTGGTTCTGGACTCTTTCTGTTTCTAAATGTATCTGTTCTCATCACAAATGTCTGGGATAATAACATCATGAATCCTCCAGTGTCACTGAACAGAGACTTCACCTAATTCCAATAAGCCCCAACTCTGACCTGTAGCCTTTGGTAGGCTTCTGTTTCCTCTGGATATTGGAATCTGTTCACAGTCAATACCAAATATCTCTTTAAAAGTCTTGGTTTTTTTTCCACCTTGTAATGTTCAGTCACCTTGACAAGTATCTACAGTTCCTCCCAGAGAAAACTTGTAAGAAGGGTTGAAGGATATATATTGCAGGGCCATTCATCAAATAGACATGACTTCCTTTTCATTAAAGTGGCTTTTGGTTTGTGAACTGTAGAAAACCTCACACATTCCAACTATTGCAGCTAAACCTCTGTCCTCTGAATTTGTATTCTACACTAAATTTTTTTGCTAAGAAACACTTTCACAAACTAGGTTGTCATTCCTTTCTTGACATTCTGATTATGAGCTATCACCACAGCTCCACCGATTCTAACTCTTCTGATGATCAATTTCCTTGTAGCCCTGTTCAAATTTTAGGATATGGTGGTAATGTCTATGAGCTGGAATCTATCATTGTACGATCTTATTATCTTCATTGGAATCATTAACTTCTTTTTTTTTCAAGATACGGACAACAGTCACTACCATGACTTTATGTATCTCTTCTAAGACCTAAAGGGTCACAGTGTTATATGTTTCTAAATATCATATCAGGGGTAGTGTCTGTGTGCCCTCTAAGAGGAATGTGGTTTAGGGGGTGGTTCATCAAATTCATCTAACATATCCATTCTATTCCTTAAAGCTTTGACCTCCCTCTCCTAATGTGAGGTAAATTGTGGCATCTCACATGACTGTGAACTCCACTGAATTCAAGTCTTATTTATTCAACACAACAGAACAGTTTGTTACCATACTGAGGTGCTGGCAATAACATAATTAATTCTGAATTATAAGGGAACATGGTCTGATTTAATAATTAATTTGTTTTTATTACTTTAATACCTAAGGAATACATTGTTTTACATTCATTGTTTCAAATTGACAAGGTCTTGTTAATTTTCTCTTCTTATGGTGTTTCTATAGAACTTGCTTTATATATTTCTTTCTGAGGTACTGTGGTGTCAAATTATTTATAGGCCTGGAAGCATGAAATAGGACTGTTAATTTTGAAACACAGCTTTAACGAAAGGTTTCCTTTTTATGCTTTATAAAGAGCAGTAATAGACTCAACATTGCCATCTTAGCCTCCACAAGCTAAAGCCAAGAAATTCAGCAAAGGCAGCTTTCTCTGTGCTTCTGTGGAACACATTCTAGGGAGTTAGTGCTTGCATGGGTGGCAATTGATATGTTAATTGATTAGATTCTCATAATCATTACAGACTGCATATATCAAATCAGTATGTTTCATACCATAAATATGTGAAATATTGTGTCCACCAAATATTAAAAAATAAATCCCACAAAACAGTATGGAAATGAACGGAAATTAGAATTCACTTCATGGAACTCATTAGCTCAAGTCAAATGGCGGGAGGTAGTTGTGAAGGCCTAATTCCTAAGGAGATTAGTAGTAAATGAAAGAGTGTATCATAGGTGATAGAGTTCCCTTGTTGCCATGACTCTTGTTGAACAATTAAAGAGTTAGAAGTGTGAAGTCCATCCCTCCTAACTGCTGTTTCTAGGAATTTATAGGAATTACTGGAGCACATTATGAGAAACCAGGGGAAAGCAAACCTTCAAAACAAAACACATGTTTCTAAGACCTGGAAGTAGGGAGAGGCTACATGGGGTGGCACTGGATATTGAGGGTCAAGTTGAGAAGATGAGAATTTCATAAATTTAAGAAACCACTAAGTGGAACATTCATTTTAGCATCAGGCATATCAAAATGGGAACACTGTCCTCTTAGATGTGCCTTTTAAGCTTAATGAAGTCCAGTAATAAAAATTATTGAAAAGTGAGCAAAAAAAAAAAGAAGATAAAAGAAATAGAGGAGTCCCTTAAGGAAGTTATTTATTTTAATGGAACATTAAATTTAATATGTCTTCTGACAGCAGCAGTGAATTTAATGCTATGCTTTTAAGCCAATAGCAGGGAAAACTCATGAGCTTTAATGTTAATTGTTTGATAAAAATGAAACAAACAAATTAATCTGGACTTTTGGGCCAATTACACAAAGACTACCGCCTATAAATCTTTGTTTTACACTCTTACAACTCTAGTCTTGACATGAATGAAATTTTTTAAATGGCATCAAGCCTTCACAGGACCAATGCCTCTCCTCCTATTGATGCCCAACAAGGCCATCCTCTGCAGCTGGAGCCATGGGTCGCTTCATGTACTCTTTGGTTGGTGGTTTAGTCCCTGGGAGCTCTGGGGGGTCTGGTTGGTTGATATTGTTGTTCTTTCTATGGAGTTGCAAACCTCTTCAGCTCCTTCACTCCTTTCTCTTACTCCTCCATTGGGGTCCCTATGCTGAGTCCATTGTTTGGCTGTGAGCATTCGCCTCTGTATTTGTCAGGCTCTGGCAGAGCCTCTCAGGAGACAGTTATAACAGGCTCCTGTCAACAACCACTTCTTGGCATCCACAACAGTGTCTGGATTTGGTGTCTGTACATGAGGTGGATCCCCAGGTGGGGCAGTCTCTGCATGGCCTTTCCTTCAGTCTCTGCTCCACGCTTTATCCCTGTACTTCCTTTAAACAGGAACAATTCTGGTTTAAAAATTTGGAGATGAGTGGGTGGTCCCATTCCCTCAACCGGGTCTGCACCCAACTAACGTCTAGACAAGGTCTCTACAGGATACCCAGAGCTTTTCTTAATTTTACATTTCTTCTTTCCTCATGACAGTTGTCTATCAGTGGAAACAAGATTAAAAAATTAAGGCTTTTTTTACATGAAAATTCAAAAACCCTTTTAAAAAAAGCAAAATTATATTTTATATATAAAGTAAATTTCATATTTTTACTAAACTCGATTGGTAAAATTAGTATAAGAATTTGTTTTAATAAAAATTATGTAGTGGAGGGGTGGTCTAAGCAGGCATTTAGTAAATTACAAAACCTACTAAGAGATGAGTCAAGACATTTATTTATAAAATTCCTAATCTTGCGCATGTTGAACAAAGTACAATTTGGAGAGAGGTGACATTCATGCCATCACATATTGAGCAAGAATGATGCTCCCTTGTTTTAAACAATGACATTTCTTTAGATAGAAACACAAAAATGCCCTCAGGAGAAGTATTGAAAGCCAACAGTAATTTCAAACTATAATACCTTTCACTTAAAAAATTGAGCCACATCTGTTCATTCATTTTCCGAATATAACAGTAATTTATCATTTCCATTTTATAACTCTGCTCTCCACAAAGAAACTTCTACACAAATACACTGGCTTGTCAAAGCTGCTACTGAGGTAGCTCACACAGGGTAAAATTTAAGACATGTGCTTCTTGGTGCCTGAAAGGTGATCAGTGATGATAATTTAGTAGGTCAGAATGCAGAAATAACTCCATTGTTCTACATGAGAATTCTAATAAAAGCAACCCTGTTTGAATACATGGCTCATAGTTTGTAGTATTATTGCCTGTGGCTTATCTTATGGTCAGAATTTAATATCTAGAATTATTAAGGCTTAAAGTTGGCCAAATCTTGTGAAATATTTCTTCTCTTTGACAGACAACATTATCAACAACAGCGACCAAACCAAAGATTATTCTACGCATGCTCAGCTTTATGTGTGTCTATATCAGTTGTTTAATTTGTATCTATGGCTTCTAATAAACATTCTTTATTTTAGGGGTTCTAAGATCCTTTTTGATGCTGAGTTGTATGAATATATCTGTAATTTTTGTTGTTATTTTTGTTGTTGTTGTCTCAAAAATATATTCTGGCTGCACTTTCCCCTCCTGCCACTCCTCCCAATGTTTCTCCCTCCACTCTCCACCAGATCCACTCTTCTGTATCCCACCAATAAAGAGCAGACCTGCAAGGATTATGAACTGAAAACAACATAACAAACTATAATACAACTAAGCACAATTAAAAATATATAAAAACACATGGCCCTGACCCCTCATACATGAGGCCACATTAAACATTTTGGCATCTACAATTTAACTCAATTCTGAGAATATAAATTCTCTTTTAAAAATTTCTTTAGAGGTTGTAAAACTGGGGATAACCAGAATTCAGAAAAGCTTTTTTCATTGATCATTTGATTTAGATTTTGCAGGTTTGCTTACACTGAAAGGGATTTACATTGTTGGCTATTGTCCTCAGCTTTCACAATCATGTTAGTAGATTACTACTAAAGAGATCATGGAATACAGTTGTAAAATATTCTTGTAAAATTCTCTCTCTCTCTCTCTCTCTCTCTCTCTCTCTCTCTCTCTCTTTCTCGTGTGTGTGTGTGTGTGTGTGTGTGTGTGTGTGTGTGTAAAACACCATTAAATGACCCAACTGTAGCCCAGCGATGATTCCTCAAGGTGATGTGACTCTGATGTCACACGACTTTTGTCCATGGGTTAAAGGGACTGGCTGTGACACTTTCTAAGAAGTTTGTGTCTTGAATTGATGTTGCTCCTCTTCTCCCCCTATCCTGCAACCCTTATCAGACCTTCAATTCCCTCTTCTATTCTCAGGGCAATGTTTTAATCAATTTTGATTTAGGCCCACATATTAGAGACACTATGTATGTGCTGCCTTTCTATCCCTTATGTTATTCACTTAAATAGCATCTTCCAGGTCTTCCATTCTGTAATAAATGACCGTATTTCAGTTTCTTCATATATTCTTTATGCATATAAACAATACTTGATGGGACAATTCATTGTCTTGACTGTCATAAATAGTAACAATGATTGTCTTTACTGTCACTGTCATAGATAGTACCATAATAATTGTGTGTATTCTGAGAGTTTCTCTTTGAACTACTATCTTCATTTCTTTTGGATAGGTTCAGATGTGAGATAGTTAGAGTTCAGTATTTTTGGTTTCGGAGGAAATGCCATGCTGTTTTCCATAACAGCTATGCTAATTCATATTCCCAACAAATGTACAGGGATTTCTTTTCTCAACATCCTTGGTAGCATTTGATATTTATTGTTTTTTTTTTCGGTAGTAGGCATTATAAACTAGGTAAGATGCTACATCAGTGAAGTTTTATTTGCATTTTCCTCATTACTTATGATATGGAAAAATTTAAATATTTATTATTTATAGTTTTAAGTTTGTCAGATTAATTATTCCATTTTAACTATATTATTTGAATTTTTGCTGTTGAAGATTGTTGCTGTTGTTGTTGTTTTTATATTCTGAAGTTTAGACCTGTGTCAAATGATGAATAACAACATTTTCTCCAACCTGTAGGTTGGATCTTTATTCTGTAATAGAAGTTTTAATATCTTTGTTTCTTTGTATTTTGATTTCATTTAAAGTAAAGTCTAAATAGGAATCTAGGGTTCTCATTATTTCTGCATCGATTAGTTTTTTCTTTGTCTTTTCAATAAACAAAGATAAGTAACATGCACTTTAAATATATGCATTTATTTATACTATATACCCAGATATATTAAATTAATATTAATATTGAAAATTCAAATTTGAGTACTCATTTTTGCTTGATTTCATTCTTATTTATTTTTAAGACATATTTTTTATTGACACACATATATTTGTCTCACCAATATGTCTATTAAACACAACACAATTTCAAATATATCATTTTAGATAAAATTTTTTAGATTCACAGAAGTGATTAAATCGATAGTTATTTTTCTAACTCTTCATATAAGACAAGAATGAACTTGGTCATTGGTGCTTTTCTTGGACAACATTAACTCTTCGTTGCTACCTTTGGTCTCATCTGGAGAACACAGTGACTTTGGACCTAGGAGATAGAAAAGGCAGGGTCTTGTCAAGTATTCTCCACAGGAAACTCTTACTAGCATGTTCTTGTTTATTGACTGTATATTTCCTACCTATGAACTGTTTGTTAAAATTATTCTGCTTCATTTTGTGTATCAGTCAGTTAACTGTTACCAATTTTTATGGTTAAATCGACAAAAGAAAAACAACTCAAGTGCAATGAAATATTAACAGCAGATTCTAATTGCTTTGCAGAGGCAAAGAGTAGCAAAAGCCTGGCCTTGATATTTATTAGAGAAATTTCAAGCACTCATTACTGTACTTAGTGCGATAAATTCTATATTAGGTCAGACATAGAAAGAAGTAGGTTGTTCTTTTAAACTTACATTAGCTATAATGTTGAACTGATGACATGTTTCTTAAAAATGAACTAAGTGGTTTCAGCAGTTAATTGTCAACCCATGGCTTTATTTCCTCACTGTAATATACATTAGAATTGACGAATCTAAGCAAGATGTTCTGTTCAGCCACCGCAGGCCCATTATTTTAATGTTAGGAAGGTTTTTCTTTTTGGGTGGTTTTGAATTAGCAATTATACAACCAAGGATAATGATTGCTGTTTAATCTTAGGGGCCATCATTATGAAATTAACAATCTGTTTCACTACTTCGCTGTTGAACACTCTGCTTCACTTCCTGAGGGAGAAAATAAAAATCACAGTGTGTCCAGTACTTCTTGTCTTCCACATTCCATTTTCTTTTTTCATGACAAAGAGTGAGTGCATTGACTTAATGTGACTCAATTTTGACTTCTGGTAATTAAACATTTATTACTGAATGTTCTTTAGTATGCTTTCATTATGCTGGCTTTCCTCATGGGACTCTGGAAACTTGGGTTTGGATCATATGACATCTGTAGGATACAGGAAATTAGCACCAAGTAGGTGGCATTGTTGTTGCCAATGATGTTTCTTTTGACCTTATTTTACCAAGGAAAGCTGGGCTCTAGATTTTTCTTTGCAGAAGAATGATGGAAGCAGGTTAACTAACTATATAAGTAAGCTAAAAGTATTTTAAATACTAACATGGGTAGTGTATATAACAATGATTGTTCTTTATGACACCAAAAGAGAAATACCAATTATTTCAAAATTACATCACATTATCTTGCCTAGTCCTACCTAACACCATGAATCCATCCAAAATGCCTATTCTCCTACCCTAAAGTTCATAGCTTAATATTAACTCAAAATAATTACCCAGAAATGTTACTAGAATAGTGAGGGTACCATGTGATGAAAATATTTTATTTTAGTAGAAGGTAGAGGATCAAATTGTACCAAAATGGAGTTCTCCTTTTGGAATTTAGGACAGACAGCTCTAAGAGAGGATCTTCTTAGCTTCAAGATGATATACTATCAGTACAAAGAAAACTACCTCTCTTTAGGATTGATCAATTTTAGAAAAAATATCTTATTTAAATAAATATCAAGATTTAAAACTATCCTTTGTTTCATTCACCTAAAAGTAGATGTTATATGTTAATTTGCTTGATTTAGTAATTTTATAATATACATACATATGCATTAAAATTTCACACTGTAGCCATAGATACAATTATTATTTGCCAAGGATCAGCTTCAACTTGGAAAAGGGGTTCTTGAGAACAAATCAAAGTTGTACAAGTTGGCAGTCTGGTGTTCTGCTCCTCTGGTTCTCCAGACAGCTCATCTAGATAGCTCAGCTCTTAGAGAACAGAGCCCAGTCTTTTACTTACAAATAAACCCAATCATTTACGCAGGTTCCCTTTTGATTATCCCATGAATCATCCTTTTATGATCTTAGCTGCTTGATACTTAGAAAAGGACAGCAAGTACATTTTTTTAACATTGCAAATGAATTCAGAGATCTGGCTGCCTTTGAAGCACAGACAATAATCTAATTGGGTGGGATTCAACTCTGAGATCACCACTCTCACCATGCCTGGGCCTAAATTTTCTCTGAACTTATGAATCTCCCTGACTTTGAATCTGCATTCCCTTGTATCTTTCAAACAATCTGGTTTATAGTGCAGTTGCTTCTGTACTTTTGTGTCCATGAAGTTCCTCATATAATGTTTTCAGAGATCTTTCCCATAGCCTTAAGGGCCGTCCTGATAGTCACAGCATGTTCCATATTTTGCTAAGGATATAGACATACCCTTGCCTTCTGGACCTGTGTGCTGTCTCATATTATCATAGAGGCATTAACCTTATCAGAAATGACATTCCCTAATAACCTTGGCAGGAAGAATATTCCTTGAAGGAGGAACATGAAATAAAATCTATGTTATACAAACCAACTTCATACACAGCAACCATCTTGTCAACATTCATGGAGGCTTGTTGGCTCAGTTCCAGGGGTGAGAAACTTGTTACGCCATTCCTTCCATGACCATGCATGACACAGCAATTATCTGCCAATTAAATTCAACAATAAGTAAGTAATTATGAAGAATAAGTTTATAAAGAAGGTATCAATTTTGTTCATGTTATGTTACTAGATCTTAAATTGTTTTTTAAAAAATTGTACATGTGTATGTTATCAGAAATGTACAATAATTATTCTCCTTTTATTTCTTCTTCGTGGACACATTTGAAGATTAGAAGGAGGAAGAGGAGAAGGGGAAGAAGAAAAAGGAGGAAGAGGAGGAGCAGGAGGAGGAGGAGGAAGAGCAGGAGCAGGAGCAGGAGCAGGCGGAGAATCTTCCTCCAATAGTTCAGTAGATTGTGGTAAAGGATTGCGTTGCTATTGGAGAAGGTGGTGATTTTGTGTGGTACTTAGAGGTGAAGATACAGCTGTGGTGCCATGTGAAGCAGGTTAGTTTATAGGCGGAGATGTGTGATTTTGTTTCTCTGCACAAGAATTTTGGATCAGTTGAAGAGTAGAATCCACTGAGGTCAATAGACACAAAAAATACTTGTTTTGTTTAATGCATAAAGCATGCAACACTGGGAAAGAAAGCCAATGCAATCTGTTAGAAGGACAATCCAGAAAACAAAATTGCACTTATATTTGCTCAAAAAATTCTAAAATATATATGAGCACACAAAAGCCCCAAGAAGTTTAAGCTTTCTTATATGAAATGAGCAAAGCTGGGCATTATAGTATTTGATCTTAAACTCTCCAATGGAAACCCAAGCAGAGTGGAGGTAGTACCAAACAGACTCAGAAATAAATATACCTGTTTATGTATTTCCTGTTTACAGTGACATAGGATATACATTTCTATTCCAATACAGAAGAAGTAGGCAATACAAAGGAAATGTTTTACAATTAGGAGATCACCTCGAGACTGTAAAGAGTCCTTAGACTTATACAATGCTAAAAGCTTACATACCTTCTATCAAAGCTCAGGGAGTACTGAGGAGATTGTAAGAACCAGAGGAGACGGAGGACAACAGGAGAAAGACCCTCTGATTTAACTATGCAAGGCACAAATTAGCTCACAGACAAGCATAGTGCCTTCATGGGTCTGCACCAGTACCTCTGTGCTCATATTGCAACTTTTAGCTTAGTACTTTTATAAGACTCCTGATTGTGAGAACAAGTAAGCCTCTGACTCTTCTGCCTGCTTTGGAACTCTTTTTCTCCTGATGGGATGACTTGTTTAACCTTGATATGAAAGTTTTGCTTTATCTTATTATGTTCAATTTTGATATATTTGGTTGTTATCTCTTAGAGACAGAAAAAAGAGTAGATCTGAATGGCATGAGTGATCGGAAGGAAGGAGGAGAGGGAAGGTAAACAATAATCAAATGTATCATACGAAAAAAGAATCTATTGCCAATAAAAGGAAAAAAGGTGAAAAAGTAATACAAAATACAGAAACATCCCTAGGGGGAAAAATAGTCAATTTTCATATATAATCAGACTACCAAAATATTAATTCCAAAACACCATAACCTGGATATCACTTGGTGTTTTGGGATGGGCTGAGAGTGAAGGCTCCAATTTTACACATAGTATATGTTATACCAGTATTTGAGATTGAAGTGGATGAGAGCAAGAAAAGGTTTAGATTGAAATCTGTGGAGACATTGATGTTAATTTTATTTTGTATCTTATTTGAGAACTGTAGTGTATCTGAGGGTCAGATACATTTCCTCTTTCAGCAGATTAAACTATTCATGGAAGACTGTGTTCAAGATCTAACATTCTCCAAGGAGGCAGGTGTCAATATTTGGACTTGAAAGTGAAAAAGAAACCTCAAACTTTTATTCTTCTGGAAATTTCTATAATCATCCTAAAATAATTGCTGCTTTGTGGGTTGCATCTGGGTAAATATTCTTTAAATAAGGAAGTTGCAATTTACAGAGATTAAAAAATACAAGCACAGTAACAGTAAAGCTATGATTAACATGAAGTAAAGAGTTGTTTGTAAAAATATAAACTCTGGACATGAAATACATCTGTATTTAACAAAGAGATATTGATGGGTCTAGAAAAGAAAAGAAGAGACAGAAAGAACCATGGCTTCACAGATGGCTTTGTGTAATTCTATAAACTGTCTTTGGTCAGTGATATTTCTCAGCTATGGGTAACAGACATGTAGGTAGGCAAGTCTGTCTTACAGTGCCTGCCAAGACCATGGATATATTTAAGAGACCTCTGACAGTAGGATGATATAACTAGAAATCACTGGATTATATGTTGCCACACTCTGATAACTTATGTGTTACTCTATACTGGACTCAAATAGCATCTCTCAGCGAGGACAGCCTATGTCTCTGGGCAATCTGTTCCTCAGATTATTTTTCTTTCGCTTCCTCCATTCTTTTGTCTAAAACTTTACTGCATTCTGCAGCCTCCTCTTTATTTTTCTTGGTGCATTTTTTATTTGGAGAAATATGGGGGCATTCGTGTTGTAGGATCCTGGAATAAAAAGATGCTAAATCATCTGGACTTTGGTTCCAGGCTTCTTACATTTTTTTTGTTTAAGGGACTTCTAAAGGCATATTGACAGACATCATCTTCTTTAGTGAGACTGAGAAGTTTAAGGAATCTGCTGGCTTCTTGTGTCCCTAAGTGCTTGTACACAGTGGTACCTTTCAATCCAGGGATGCTCACCCAGCGTGTCTCCTAACTGACTTGCACTTTCCTTCTCCCATTCTCATTGGTCTAAACAAGAATGTCCCTTACTCAACAGTAGGCACATTCTGCCATGGGTCAAGATGATTTACTTTATGAGAAAATCGTTTTGTTAATCCCACCATTGATTCAGACCACACAAACCTTTTGCTCTTCATCCAGAACACCAGCGTCAACTTCTGTGGCACCTCATAAAAAGCACAGAGTTAGCATGTATTGTTCAGTTTAATTCATTTCTGACAGTCAATGTCTGGGAAGGAGAGATTTAGCTTCATCTCAATATAGCTGATCACCTAGGAGACACTACAAAAAAGGAGCAATGGGAATATTTTTAAATGAACACTGAATGGTCCTTGGCAATCACATGTTAATGCTTTTCTCTTTTTGTCTGTATTAGAAAATGGGACATCTTCTTCTTTATCTTCTTACTATGTGCAAAGTCTGTACTCAACATCATCCATGGCAGACAAGTCTTTTTCATATATATATATATATGTTGTTTATTACAAATGCCTTTTGTTATTTAAATCCATTTAGTTTCTTGATTCATTGGTTCTAGGAATTGAGGGCAGACAAGATTTCTGAAACTATTTGCCTTTCTGGCTTTAGAATGATGATAATTTGGGTAAAGAACAGTTTATCTAAAGTTCATTTAAACATATTTGGTTTCTTTAAACAGTAACAGTTGAGATACAAAGACGCTGTAGAATGTGCTTAGCCCCTTGTCAGAAATGTCCCAAAGCCCACAGCGTGTTTGCCATGCCATTATTTGAAAACAGCGAGCTTAGAGTTAAGTCACATTTTTACTAAATAAAGGCTGAAATTTAAAAGGATTAAAAAATGTGTCGCATGTGTTTTCTTACTGTGTATAAGTGCTTAGTAAGCTACATGATATCTACTTCAACCCCTGATTTCAATTCAGCTAAACACTGAGGTCTTGCTTGTGATGTTTTTATTTAGCGAGACACCGGGAACTTCTGATTTCTGCACTATTCCTGTTATCTCCCTTGCCCACATCTCTGTGAAGACCCTCTGCAAATGTATTTGTTATTCAGAAGGAAAGGAATAATTCTCAAAAGGCAAAAATATAGCTTTGGCTATATATTCAGAGAGGTTGATGACAGAATCTTAAGCCCACCCAAAGGAAACTGTAATCATAACTAGTTTCCTTAGTTTTGCTTGTATTGTTTTCTAGGACTTCTAGAGTCAAAAGCCACAGGGCAGCTTAGTCCCTGATCATCCCTAAAATTTAAACTCTCAACATAAAGCCTCATCAAGACTAGTGAAACCCTCTTTGAAAAGGTTCCTAAAGAATAAATGTTCTCTGTTACAGTCCTGGGTACATAAGGAAAAGTATAACATTCCTTCAGAAAATATAACAAGAAATTAATGACTCAGGCTCAAAGGCACTTGTCCCTAAGCCTGTTGATATGTCAATAAAATTGACATAAGTCTCCAAAACTGTCCTGATGGAGGAGGATAACTAACTCTTGTAAATGGTCTCCTGACTTACATACACAAGCCAAGGGTGCATGCTACCCCAGTAGAAAACAAGTATAACAAAAATACAATTAAAGACATAACCATAATTCATTACTAAATCTCAGAAGATATTGTCTGTAAGTTAAAGAGTGAGTAAATATGATTGTATATTTATATTTATAAAGTAAAACACTTGAGAAATATTATGTAAACCAACATTGAGATATTACAGTCGGGTTATGCTGCCTGGATAAGTACAAGTATAATTTGTTTTGGAATAATTAAATATACTTTTAGTTTTTATGACAAGCAATAAAAATTACTTTTAAGATTGCAGAGACATAAAATGGAATAGAGAACAAAACTCTCAATCAAATCTAATGAATGTGAAACAGAAGGCCTAGGTGTGTAAACCGCGCACTGCAATGTCGTGCATACTGTGGCACCTTCTTTCATTGATAATTACCTCTTCTATGTCCCTGGTGTTGGGTTTGGTCTTAAAACTTGCTATGATAAGTGTCATATTAGTATAGATGTTTTCTGATCCATATAAGTGCCAGGTATCTCTCCCTCTACTGTGAGATTGGCAGAGTATAGGAATCGGTATCCAGGAAGGGCTGAAGGAGGCCGAGTCACTAACTTGAGAAACAGACTCAGGAGACTAACTCAAGTAGATCTACTGTATTGAGCAGCAATGAGCATTTTTATACAGCCTTTGGACCAATGGGTAATCAACAGGAGCTCTACAATAGCCGCTTATCCCACTGTCATTATGGGGAGGAGCCAGCACCTGAGGGGGCTTCTGTAAAGACAGGAAAGGAGCAGTTATTCTGTCCCAGGTTGAATGTGAGGCTCATAAATTTGCTAAGATCCTCTTATGTCAACTGGTATGCCAGTGGGAATGGGCACTCAGACTCTAAGAGCATCATGGAGCCTCTCTCACCATCCACCGGGTCCCACCTAGGGGTGGCAGCTCCCACAACAGAAGATGCTTCTGAGATCTGCAGTGAAGTGTCATGGATACCAGGAGCACCCATAATGAACTTAAAGGGTGAGTGAAAAACCTGCACTCGAAACTTCATACATTAAGTATTTCGAGAAACACAACCAACCATATATTCACGGGTGATCTTTCAAAGGCTGTCTTAAAATATGTGGCTAACAGCAATGCAGTTGGGTAAGTCACTTCATCTCCATACGTTTGAATTTCTGTTCATGATTTTTAAAATGATATATTATAGACAATAACATCTCCTAAAGACTTAAGGCAAAAGGCAAATCAGGAAACTAGAAGAGGCAGAAGAGAAGAAAACAAACTGAATTGCTTACAGCAGTCACAGTGAAGTGTTGAGGGGACGAAGTGAGCGCTATTTAGAGTTTTAGAGTTTGTTTTTACATGGTCAGCCAGAAGTCCAGTCACACAATTTGATAAAATAGGTGACAATAAAAAAGAAAACAGTCCAGGAGAGGGGAGTGGCGGAGTGGGAGGGAGAGTACAACAGGGAAGGAGAGGGAGACAAGGGACAGAGAAAGGGACAGAGAAAGGGACAGAGAAAGGGCGGATGAAACAGATGAGATACCTGGAAACAACTTTGAACTTACATGCAAGTGACCTGGAGCCCAAGTGGATAATATTTACTTAGAAGTTTAAAGGTAGCCAGCCATGCACGAAAGCTGCCTTTCACAGGTATCACATGACCGAACATGCCCAACTATTTCATGAAAGCAGCATGTGGCCATTGGAAACATCCTGAATGCATACATGTATCCAAACATACCAGAGTACATCTGTGCTAAGATCATGGGCACATCGATGTACATGGAAGAGTGGGCACCCATTACAGAAGAGTTTCTTCTTTGTCACCTTTTCCTAGGAAACCCACAGTCTTAATGGAGGAAGCACCTCATAACCATGCCATGATTGTGACAATAATTTGATGCCTGTTCAACCTTAAGAATTTAGCTGCTGCTTCAAACAACAAAACAAAACAATGGTGGTTTATAAATGGGTTTAGGCATTCTAAACAGACCATAAAGCAGGAAGACACAGAAAATGTATCTCCGTCATTTGATAGGATTTTCTCTTAGTTATTTCTATAACCAGTCTACTAAATGCACTATTTCATACCATTTGCATGTGCTGACACAAAGGAAGAATTGAATTGCCATTTTCTTCTTTCTTTTCCCAATCATATTTTTCTCAAATACATCTTCAAAGGAAAAGTCATACTGATTTAGCTGTTTATTTATTTATGTTTCCTAAATCTATTCAACTTTGTGGGCATCACTGAGTAACTTAAAATAATTTATAGTCAATGGAAAAAATACTTCCACAAGCTTACATTTGAGATATTTTTTTCTTTTTTTTTTTTTTAGCAAGGCAGTCCAGGAGATGGCTGTGATGGGAGTTGCCATTAATCAGTACCTTTGAAAAAAGTCAGTGTTCTTAACCACTGAGCCATCTCTTCAGTCTCCCAGGAATACTTTTTAAAATTTCATTTAAAGTTTTTTTTTAATTTTATTTGTTTTTATATGTGTGTGGGTGTGTGTGTGTATGTGGGGGGTGTTCCCACCCGCATATACAAATGTGGATACTACAGAGGCCAAAATCTTCTGATTTCCCTGTGCTGGAGTTACAGGTGAGAAGCATTCTCTGTGCACATCCTTAGCCAATAAACAATCTGCTCAGCTCCTGGATCCCTGACTTGGGTGCTACATTCAAGTTACAGGTGCCAGCTAAAATGCTAGAGGCTGGATGTACAAATTCTCCACTTGACAGTGGCTACATCAATTATGAGAAGTATATTCTAGGGCTTGCTCAATAACCAATTGAAGCCATTAAAGATCCAAATGTTTCCTGTCTTTCTACTTTGCCATTGGTGTGGGGGACATCTCCCCTGTGTTCACAGATGGCAACAGAAACTTTCAGGGAAGAAAACAACTCTTTCTTTTCATCAATCAGCAAACTATTTCATTCTATACACTCTTAGTTGATTTTTCCTCCCTCAGGTCTCATTGGCTAAAATTAAGAATTAAATAAGTACTCATATTCTGCTTTGGTGAGGGGGTTGGGATTTTGTGGTAGATTGAAATGAAACATGATTTAACTGTGGTTATCCAGCTTCTGGGAGCACAAGGTTCTAGACTTCAGAGCAAAGGAAAAGTAAGGAAGATGGAGTGGCTCCCCACTGAGTAGACAGACAGAGCTGTGAGACATGAGTACTCCTGTGATGCTTGCTGCCCTGTGGCTTCTTTATTGCCGTGATCCCTTTGTTGTGACTTTTTTTTCCCATTCTATTTTCTGGTCACATAGAACAAGTATCTCTCTGGCTGTTAAAGTGGCCTTTAACATGACAACAGCCATCTGCTGCTCCCAGTATTTCTGAATATAAATGCTTAGAGCGAGCAGTTTCCTGTGGAAGAAGACAACAGAGAATGAGAGGGACGAGCCTGTGCTAGTCCAGGTACAGTGTCCACAGGTTGATGTACACTGGAGGCTTCTCTCATTGAATTTCCTGCTTTTGTCTTTTGTATTAGAGAGAACAGTGAATTCAATTTCCATTTTCTTACGGCTGTGAGTTATCATGGAGCATATTTCCAGGGAGGAGATGTGAGCCCAATATCGAAGGACAATGTCCTGAATAGGAAGACAAAATACTCAGGCTTCTTCTATTTACCTTTATTTTCGTGCTTTGAATCTGCTCAGATAGCAAGGGTGACTGCAAGTGCAGCTGGCAGCATTCCTTCATGCTGTGAGGGACAGAAGAGGAGGCAGAATAGAATGAGCCCCTGGGAAATGTAGGGCTCAGGATTCCTGACAAATGATTTAAAAAACAAATGCACAACAAAGAACTGTGTAACCATTTAATCTATTGTGCAGTAGAGTGTAGTTGTGCATGGCTGCTAATTGATATCTTAGCAATCTAGTGTATCCGTTTCTCAGCTAGTTTTGTTTTCATGAAACAGGTGGTTTTGTTTTCAAAGGTTGGCTCGTTATTTTATCATCCTGGAAACCAGGTACAATTAGAGATATGAAGTTGTTACTTTGCCTAAAGTAATTTGAAGATAATTTAGCATCCATTTTTCTGCCTCATGGAGCACCTACTTAAGGGTCCGGATCTGCCTGTGTCTTTTTCCTCCTTAGGAAACAGACTTGCCTGACCAGTCTGAACTTTCTCTGCTCTTTTTGTCATTTTTCTCCTTGCTCGGAATCATCTTTCACTGTCTTCTCAAACTGTTGACTTTTCCCTATCTTCATGACCTATTTCAGGTGGTGTCTTCTCTATACAAGCCTTTTGTGTCTTCAGTACAGTAGGTGTCACATTTTCATATGTAATTGCTTCCTAGATGAGATGTAAAACTCTCTGAGGAGAGATTTAACCACCATTACAGATGTTCAGTTGATAAACTACATTCTACTTAGGCTGATGGGAGGTGGGTGATATCACTGTGCTGTGTTCTTATTCTAGGAGGAAGATTGGAATTAATTTTCAATGTGGGAATCATTAGCAGGTTGTACATGCTGAGATTAATCTCAGAACATGTTTTTACACAAAAATATGTAATTATCCATAATTTTGTATATTTGGGAACATATTTAAGATTCAGTTTCCTTTGATTCTTCTAGTTTCCTCTTGTTCTTCCCGTTTCTGTTCTTGGTTATAAAGTTCACTAATTCCGAAGTTCTTAAATTGTATTTACCTTGAAGACAATTAATGCAAATGACAGTGATAACTGTGGTGAACTTGAAATTGTGGGTTATTTGGTAAATAAACAACACAAAACAGTATTGCTATTTAATTAACTGGCATTAATTTATACATTTATAACAGCACTAATTTGTTGAATTATTACTGAAGTCATACTAAATGATCATCAGTAACCTGAAGTAATGGCTATGGATTATGATTTAAATGTTTGAAATTTGATTTCTATGGTTATGAGTATGTATGTGGTACAAAAAATACATGTTTAATGGGAGCCACTTGTTATTTGTTAATTATTGAGTTGTTTTCTGTTAATTAATGATTTTTTTCAGGATCCTTTATGGGGCAGGATGAATATGTTATTTACATTCAGAGGTAGTAACCTAAAAGCTTAGGTTGAACAACACATACATTTATTTTCTATTCCTAATAGTATGACACACACTGGAGGATATTATCTCTGTAAAAGTCAAAGTCTGCTATGAGAGTTGGTGAGACCATAAGGCAAGCTGATGCGGTTCTCCAGAAAACTGACCTGGCTTTCTCCTGAGTAGGTTTGACTTTATCCAAAACTCTGTACTCTTTTCAATGGTACTTGAGTAGCTGCTGTCATACTTTTCTTCAAAACCATATGGCAAATGAAAACTCCTATACCAATCCAACACCAAATTGAAACATCCCTAAAGTGTTTTTCAAGCCTTCCTCCTGCCTTTTAGTGATCAGCAACATCTTCCTCAAGGCCTGATGCTTACATTCCACTCGTTTCAGGAGGGGTTTAAGTTCTTTCCAGTACTCACTCCTGTATTATTCCTCCATTCATAAATAGAACATTGGCTTAATCCAATTTTTTTGTGAGCCTCAGTTTCCTGCTAGTTGCTTTCTAAGGCTTGAAGTTGCTATTCTTGCTATAGTAAGCTCTCCCACATGGTTGCTGCCTTCTACAGACCTTGTGATTTTTTTAAAGAGTGTTCTAGACTTCCAGTTTTGCTCAGTTTCCATATTATGGAATACCAGTCAAGTCTGTACCAAAACAGTCTTGTTTAAACTTTTACAAAATATTTTTTCCATCTGCTTGAAGTAATAAAATAATCAAAGATCTTAGTTCTTTTCTTCCCTGTGCCTTTATGCCTACAATGTGGCGCCAAGGATGCTGGCGATTTTAAGGGCACAAGTTTCTCTGTCAGTTATTTCATATTCATTTCATGTTTAATCATGTGTATCAGTATCAGTGTCTGAGCATGGCTGTGTATTCAGGTGAATGCAAGCACTGGTGGAATCCGGATGACTGTGTTTGATGTTGTGGTACTGGAGTTAGAGGTGATAGTTGAGCTGCTCAGTATGGAGGATGGAGCCATCTTCATATCCTTGCCAGAGCAGCTTGTATTTGTATCCACTAAGCCATATTATAGCCCCTTCTCATGGATGCTTTGGGATTCAAGTTGGAGTAGATACAAATCATAAAGGAAAGCACACAGTGAACTGCTGGCCCCCTTACCCCTTAAAAACACCACCTTTTTTCTCGTAGAATTATTTAAAATGCATAATTAATAACAAGACAAAAAAGAATCAAAAAGACTTTCATAGAACATAAAATTTCCTACATATTAGCCATACCTATTTTATTAATTCAGTGATCATTTTATACATGTAGACAAGTCCAAACTTTGTTGGATATTTTTGTAAGTGTGGGATATCCAAAAGGTCTTCTGGTATGATCCAGTCTAAGCCAGGCATATGTTGGTCAATGTTAAGCAGAAAGAACTTGGAGAGCTCTAGAAGTTACTGAAGATAACTTTGTTTTCTCATATTAGCTGTAGATGTGATGCCCTTGATTTTGTGGAAAAATAACACCTGAGTCCTCCCCAATTTCATCTTGTTATTAGAAGAAGTGTTGTTGTTGTCAATGAAGGATTAGAATTAATGGGATGATGTTGGTGACATCTTTCCATAGTCTATCACATCTCTTTTTTACCTTCCCTCCCTCCATGTTCTCCCCTCACCTCTCTCTTTTCCTTTCCCCTTCCTTCCCTTCTTTTCTGTTTTTATTTACCCTTCCTCCTTCATTTCCCTTTTGGTTTAAAATGAGCCACACTGACATTGAGATATTAGTGAAAATATTTTATATTAAGCATGCTATGTCAATGCTTTCAACAATAACACAGATTTTTTCTATATTTCAACTTTTCTTGTATCAGGGTTTTCTGAAAAGTTTAGGGTTTACCTTTGATATTGTTCTGATGAGAACAATTATATTCATCAAGGGCAACTAAAATTCTGGTTTTGTATAACTTCTAAATCATGCAATTAAAGGTTATTATTTATGTTGTTAATCTTAATTGTTATTTGGGACTATTGTGAAATTCCCTAATTTCTTTTTTTTCTATCTTTATTTATTTAATTTTTTTCATCTTTATTAACTTGGGTATTTCTTATTTACATTTCGATTGTTATTCCTGGTTTCCAGGCCAAAATCCCCTAACCCCTCCCCCCTTCTCTATGGGTGTTCCCCTTCCCAACCTCCCCCCATTACCGCCCTCCCTCCAACAATCACCTTCACTGGAGTTCAGTCTTGGCAGGACCAAGGCCTTCCCCTTCCACTGGTGCTCTTACTAGGCTATTCATTGCTACCTATGAGGTTGGAGCCCAGGGTCAGTCCATGTATATAGTCTTTGGTAGTGGCTTAGTCCTTGAAGCTCTGGTTGGTTGGTGTTGTTGTTCATATGGGGTCTCAAGCCCCTTCAAGCTCTTTCAGTCCTTTATAAGATTCCTTCAACGGGGGATCCTGTTCTCAGTTCAGTGGTTTGCTGCTGGCATTTGCCTATGTATTTGCTGTATTCTGGCTGTGTCTCTCAGAAGAGATCTACATCCAGTTCCTGTCAGCCTGCACTTCTTTGCTTCATCCATCTTATCTAGTTTGGTGGCTGTATATGTATGGGCCACATGTGGGGCAGGCTCTGAATGGGTGTTCCTTTTGCCTCTGTTCTAAACTTTGCCTCCCTATTCCCTCCCAAGGGTATTCTTATTCCCCTTTTAAAGAAGGAGTGAGGCATTTGCATTTTGGTCATCCTTGAGTTTCATGTGTTCTGTGCATCTAGGGTAATTCGAGCACTTGGGCTAATATCCACTTATCAATGAGTGCATACCATGTGTGTTTTTCTGTGGTTGGGTTACCTCACTCAGGATGATATTTTTCAGTACCATCCATTTGGCTATGAATTTCATAAAGTTGTTGTTTTTGATAGCTGAGTAATACTCCATTGTGTAGATGTACCAAATTTTCTGTATCCATTCCTCTGTTGAAGAGCATCTGGGTTCTTTCCAGCTTCTGGCTTTTATAAATAAAGCTGCTATGAACATAGTGGAGCACGTGTCTTTGTTATATGTTGGGGCATCTTTGGGTATATGCCCAAGAGAGGTATAGCTAGGTCCTCAGGTAGTTCAATGTCCAATTTTCTGAGGAACCTCCAGACTGATTTCCAGAATGGTTGTACCAGTCTGCAATCCCACCAACAATAGAGGAGTGTTCCTCTTTCTCCACATCCTCACCAGCATTTGCTGTCACCTGAGTTTTTGATCTTAGCCATTCTGACTGGTGTGAGGTGGAATCTCAGGGTTGTTTTGATTTGCATTTCCCTTATGACTAAAGATGTTGAACATTTCTTTAGGTGTTTCTCAGCCATTCAGCATTCCTCAGCTGTGAATTCTTTGTTTAGCTCTGAACCCCATTTTTAATAGGGTTATTTGTCTCCCTGCAGTCTAACTTCTTGAGTTCTTTGTATATTTTGGATATAAGCCCTCTATCAATTGTAGGATTGGTAAAGATCTTTTCCCAATCTGCTGGTTGCTGTTTTGTCCTAACAACAGTGTCCTTTGCCTTACAGAAGCTTTGCAGTTTTATGAGATCCCATTTGTCGATTCTTGATCTTAGAGCATAAGCCATTGGTGTTTGTTCAGGAAATTTTCTCCAGTGCCCATGTGTTTGAGATTCTTTGCCACTTTTTCTTCTATTAGTTTGAGTGTATCTGGTTTGATGTGGAGGTCCTTGATCCACTTAGACTTAAGCTTTGTACAGGGTGATAAGCATGGATCGATTTGAATTCTTCTACATGCTGACCTCCAGTTGAACCAGCACCATTTGTTGAAAATGCTATCTTTTCTCCATTGGATGGTTTTGGCCCCTAATTTCTATCTCAGCCTGTTTATCCTTTGAGTAGAGGAAGGCTACTGATTTGTTTGAGTTAATTTTATAACCAGCCACTTGGCTGAAGTTGTTTTTCAGGCTTAGTAGTTCTCTGGAAGAACTTAAGGACCCCCTAGTGTAGAGGAATGGCTGGGTTGAAGGTAGTGGAGGAGGGGGAAGTGGTTAGTTGGGGAGGGAAACACCCTTATGGAAGAAGCGGAGGAGGCTCATGTCTGGGAAACTAGGAATAGAAATAACATTTGAAATGTATATAAAAACTATCCAATAAAAGCAAACTTTAATTGTTAATTTAATAAAGTCTGGAATGATCTGTGAGATGAGTGTGTAGGCATAACTGTGAAGGATTATGTTGATTAGGTTAACTTACTAGAATAATCATCCACTGTGTGTGATACCATCCTTGATTAATTAATCATATCACCCCTTTTAGTCTAATAATATTGTAGAATCACTTTTCTGGGTTTTATAGCCTCTTTTGTTAAGAATTGTTTAATATTTTGTCAATTATAATATTGAAGTATTTTAATATTCAAAATTATTGAAGTATTTTAATATAATCAAAATGATTATATTGTTACTATTATACAATTTTATTTATTTGAAAATTTTATACAGGGTATATTTATAATAAGAAAATTATTCATGAGAATTATAAACAATGTGATAAACATATTTATTGACTTTTCTAAGCAAAGTTTTATACCTACTTATAAATTTTCAAGTATGACCTTAGTCCCCATTTTGACAAGGTCATTCGGTATCATTGTTAATTTTTTTTTTTTTTACGATTATTCTGTCTCCAGTTGTGATGTCAGACCACATGGACTTCAGGTATGATAGAATACCCAGACTAATCACCAAATTTTGAGTGGGTTTATGTGAACAATGGTAGTCAAATAAATATAGTGATATTTTACTTTGATCTATATTAAGTCCTAATAGAACCAAAGACTGTCCCCTCTGAACTAAAGGCTGTTAGAGGGATGTGTCAATGCAAAAAAGTTTGCTTGAAGACATTTAATATGTGTCTTAGTCAGGGTTTCTATTCCTGCACAATACATCATGACCAAGATGCAAATTGGAGACAAAAGGGTTTATACAGTTTACCCTTCCACATTGTTGTTCAGGACCAAAGGAAGTCAGGACTGGAGCTCAAGCAGGTCAGGAAGAAGGAGATGATGCAGAGGCCATGGAGGGATGTTACTTACTGGCTTGCTTCCCCTGGCTTGCTCAGCTTGCTCTCTTATAGAACCCAAGACCACTAGCCCAGGGACCACAATGGGCTGGGTCCTCCCCCCTTGATCACTAATTGAGAAAATGCCTTACAGCTTGGTCTCATGGAGGTATTTCCTAAAGTCAGGCTTCTCTGTGATAACTCCAGCTTGAGTTGTGATAACTCAAGTTGACACACAAAACTAGTCATTACAATACGCAAAGGTATATGTACTTACTTTTGTCTTGAAGCTAAATCACAATGGTAGGCTGTTGGTGCAATAGCCTGACCAACATCTATTCTCCTTTTTGCAAGAAGCAACTCTGCCCTATTTCCAGTTATCCTTATTATGTTAATCATATACAAGCATGAGTCTGCCAAACCGTTACTTACAGGCTCTGTCTACAAACTTCAGCATCAAACAGTAGCAATTGTAAAAGTTTAACTTGGAAGCAATCATTATCTTGGGGCCATTTCTTCCATGTTCAGGGACTGGCATCTCAGAAGACAGTGCCAATCACCAGCCATTGCCTTCTGCAGCTGTGGGATGCCCAGTGAAGTCCCAATTGTCCACCTTACCCTCTATTCCCCAAAGACAGAGCAGATAAATAGCTGGCTACTGACTAAAGATGGAAAAACTCCAAAAACAGTTTTAAATATTCAGAAGCTTTTGTCTGGTATCTGATTTGTCTTCAGGAAAGCTGTCTGCCATAGCATTTGAAAAACCAAAGAGAATAGAGGAGATATCTAGGCTCTGATAAAAGAAAGTATAACTAATAAAGTTTATACTTTTCATGCCTGTGAGATTCTTCTCTTGAAGGATGGAGCCTTTGAAATCCTTTTAATATTATTCTTTCTCTTTGAGCTGAACCAATATAATACATTTATCACAGGTTGTACCTGATTTTGACCTTCAGTTCCCATTCTCCTTGAAGATCTACACCTCTCTCTCTTTCCTCTGGAATCCTTCTCCTCAGAACATATCTAAGCTGGTCCAGCCCTCTCTACTTTCCCTATCATCAATCAGTTTGTTTTTAAGGCTGCTGGACAGAAGGAGGTCAGATGCAATGTCCTTTGAGACATATAAAGAACACAGCACAGCAAGGTTTCTTCCTCTTTGCTGTCTCCTCTTTTGTTATTTGCTCAGCACAGAAACCATATTAGTGTCATCCCCTGTTTCTCAACACACGCACACCTAAGTTATCAGTTTGCTCCCTACACATTAAGACTCTTTGTGAAGGCTTCTTTTTGTGCTAGAAGCTTTCCCTGTCTCAAATATATTCAGCATTTTTTTTGACCCTCAATTTCCTGCTGCAACTATAGTATAAATTCAAACTGGGTGCTCCTTCTGTGTGCCACTCTCCTTGGTAGAGGCAGGAGATCTTTAATCCTCTTTCCCACCAGGTATTCCTGCCGGACCAGTATCAGTTCCTTAGCATCTTTTTTTGCTTTCTATTTGTTTTGCTCTGAGAATACTTGAGATTGTCCTCTGTTTTGTGGAGAGTGTAATATCGGATCACACATTCCAAAGACGGTGCTTCTCATCACACAGACAGCCATATTGACTTTCCATCTCTGAGAATCACTACCTGTCTCTGATACTCTCATACTCGCTTTTTTCTTCTGCCTACAGCCAACCGGTTTTTCTTCTACTAAGAAAACTTTTACGATTAATATCATCCGATGAAACACCTATTTCACCCTGTGAACCATGCTTAGCCACTCTATTATAATAACCTTTATTGAACACATTGCGTTTCCTTAATGTAAGAAGTAGAATACTCACAGTCACTCGGCATTTGTTACAACTGCTTAGGGCTTTTCAGAGACATTAGTTGCCGCTGTATGAAAAGTCTATCTCTTAAGCAGAGGCAGCCAAATTGATCTTCATAATGTTTTCCATTTAAGGGTATGTATGTCTGGTACAGTAATCCAGTAACTCTCCTTATTGTCAGACGTTTATGGTATTTTCCTTACAATGTTATGCAACAAGGAAAAAAGCTGTATCAAAGTCTCCATCCTCCTCTTTATCTTTCTCATCTCTTATGTATATAACACAATAATTAATTATATATCTATACTCATAATTTACATTATACATACACACATTATATAATATGTGTTTTTGTGTCTCTGTGTGTGTTTTTCTCTCTGTGTAGTTTCAAAGTACAAATTCAGTAGCTTCTTTTCAAACATGAGGATCTTAATCAATGTGTTAGGTGATAGACAGGAGTGTGAAGTACTAAATGTTTTGGACAACTTACAAATTATTTGGCATGTTAACAAAAGTAGATAGTGTGATCCTCAGAAGTATGTCTAAGAATTATTGAAGAGGTCAATTCTCTCTGCACCCTCCAGGCATTGTCTTCTGTGGTCACTCTTGGTCTGACAGGAAAAGTGGCAGTCAGGCTATTCTTGTACATACATGTGATAGGAGACAACATCTTAATAACTCAGTAATTACATTATATGAAAATATTGTGAGAAACATAATGGTCAGCCAGTCTCTGCTTTCTGTCTTACTGATACAATGTTACAGGAAGGTGGAAGAACTTGTTGGAAATTATAATGCACTTAGAACCAGAATTTTTAACACTATTTTGTTTTATTTAGACTTCCAGATTGAGCAGCAGGAAGAAACCGGAGATACGTTGCTTGAAGTGTGCATGGCAGATGTCCAGATATTCTCCAGAGAATGAGGAAGAATTCCATTCCAGAGATGAATTCAAACTTATTGAATTCAGATGAGCATGAAAGAATGCCCCTAGGAAAAGCAATACAGTCATAAATATGACTAAAATGAGGCTCATCCATAAAACATCTGAGTTGTCCCTGACCATTGCCTTTATATCAGCTCCTATAAGGTCTGCCCACTTACGTCTGTCCCACTGCTGTGATCTGAATATTTGTGCCCCACAAATTCTGATTTTGAAACCTAGTCATTAAAATGATGGTATTACAAAGAGGGAACCTGGAAGAAAATAAAGTCATAAAACTTCATTATTTACCTTAATTTTTTTCAATTAGAAAATAAACCACAGATAGCCTATCCCTTCTACCATGTTAGGATGAATAAGAAACCAGAGACAGCCTTCTGAACTTGGCCATATCTTCATTTTCAGTTTCTCAGTCATTGAAGCTATGTGAAACATATATTTCTACAATATTATGAAAGGTATAAAGTAAAAGAACATGATTAAGGGGACTTGTATTAGGGACAGTGCTATGTAACCAGGGAAATCCTGGTTACTCTGGTTTTTTTGTTTTGTTTTGTTTTGCTTTGTTGTTGTTTTTATTTTTGTTTTTGTTTTATTTGTTGTTTTCTTTAAACCATAGCCAAGTAAGCCAAGCATAGAAGTAGCAGCAGCAGGAGCAGCAACAGGAAAAACAACACAAAAGAAAGAAAGAAAGAAAGAAAGAAAGAAAGAAAGAAAGATAGATAGATAGATATATAGATAGATTGATTCCCAAACTGTTAAGGAAGAAAAACCATGTGAAACAGAGGTTAAAAGGCACACACCTTGCAGCCAGAGAGGAAGAGTGAGAGAGATTGATGGGGATTGTTCTCCTGGAGTCCCTCATACCATGCCTAGGGATTGGCTGATCACTTCATTTACAAAGCAAAACTACACGTGATTTTAAAGCTAACCGTGATATGCTTTGCATTTTCCTAAAGGGCTTTGCTGCTGAGGTGACTGTAGGAGGCATGAGAACAAGCACAAAGAGCACCTGGAGCCAACTGTAATCCTGCAGCTATATCATTGATTTGGAGATGGCATGGGGTACAGGAATCCAGGCATGTCTTGGTAGAAGAAAAGTTCAGTTTCATGGAGAGTTAGTGAAAGGAGGATTAGAGAGGTGAGTGATGAATGGCAGGTTTTAAAGGACAATTCTGGAATCTTACCTCAGAAATATTATGTGTAGCAATGACAGAAATGAACAAGAGAAAGCCCTGGAGTGAGAAGCTAGGTCAGTGTGGTAAACAATCTTTGTGTAATGCTGGTGCTATCTACAGAATGTAAACATCTCAACCAGACACTTAATCTTGCTGTGGTTTTGGTCTTAAATGTCCAACAGCCAATCTGCTGAAGGCGTTGTCACCAGTTTGTGGGGCTACTAGCAGGTGACAAAACTGTTAGCAGAGGCATCTAGTAGAAGGAAGGTTGGCCACTGAGAGCAAAAATACTGGGGCATTAGTCCCACCCTCTCTGGCTCCTTGTTTGCTAGAAGCCACTAAGTGAATAGAATTGTTCCACCACACACCCATCCCTCAAACAATGCTCTGCTTTGCAATGAACTAAACTGCTTGAAACCACAGTCTGTGTGTGGAAATGGGAACAGAAAGTGTCAGCAGGCATGTGGCTGAATGAGCTGTGTAAGGTATCCAGTGTCACTATGGAGATGAGAAAGTGAAAGGGTAAGGCTAAATGAGCCGAGTTAAGTAGAGAGAGCAGACTAACCTTTCACCATTAAAAAGGGTGACATAGATCTGTGGGAACACAAGTTATTAACTAGGAGACAGAGCCGGAGACCTTGGATACATTTTTCTTTAAGGGAAAAGTACCAATATGTTCTTATTGTGGTTTGAGCTATGGGCGTCTAAGGTAACAGCTATGTGGTTAATTTAATGGATAGATGCTTGCACACTGTTAAGGGCTATAAAGTGTCCTTCAAAAATAAATATGATGGAATCCTAACTTCCACGTACGAGAGTATCTAGTGATATCCAGGGAAAAGGTTTTTATGGAAGTGATTTAGTGTTAGAAGGTACCCTGGTCCAGGATGGTTGCTGTCTGAACTAGGACACAGCTGTACAGACTCACAAGGGAGAGCCCCCTTGAGGATGGAGTGAAAAGGTAGCCATTTGCAAGCCAGGGATCAGGAACTCAGGAGAAAACAAGTCTGCTGACATGAGGATCTTGGGTATCAGTCCCTACAACAGGAAAAATTAATTTTGTTATAGAAGTTCCCTGCCTCTGGTATTTGCGATAAACTCCACACAAGCTATGATATGCTTTCCATCTTCAATTTTCTGCAAAATTTGAAGCCAACTGTTCATTTAAAAATGTCAGATTTTATTAGTTCAGTTATAATTTGAACCATTCTTAAAATGGCAAAGGTGAAGTAGAAATTTTTTATACTGAAAAGTCTGACTGGGTTTGAGGACTATTTGTCTATCCCTTGGCGTCAGAAGTCCAGGTTGGAAGTACTATTCGTTCTGCTCTCTACCTTTGGAGCTTCACATGGTTCAGAAGATGACCTGCGAACTGGGCACATTGCTGTCCCATCATATTTTAACTAGACCTTAGTCAGATCGCCGTGCTTGCCTCGAGGGGAAACAGACCAATGATGGGACCACTTGAAAAACCGAGATCTAGTAATGGAGAGAAGAGGAAGACTGTTTCCCAGAAGAGCTTTACACATAGCACACATTAAATATATGAAGTTAGTATGCTACCTGATTTTTATCTTATTACTATCATTTTGGAATGTGTAAAGATCTAGGAAGCTTATAGTTTCTAAGATTATTTATCCTAACATCTTTATTTTCTTTCCCTTACTTAATCAATGATGACATTGAAGAAAAGACAGTAGGGGGTTTTGCTATTTGTCTGCTTCTTCACTTGTAAAATTCAAATACACGATGAGATAATTCCCGTTTCTCTTTCATGTTAAAGTCTCTGTGTATCATGTCATACAATATATGAATTCACTTCTGTATAAATAACTGAAATGAGGCCTGTAAGTGTAGCTACTATCTCTGTCTATGTTACAAGCCCCATGCTGGCATGTAATATCATGTAATCCCTAAGAACTCTGTTTTTAAATGAAAACCATCAAATGCTATGTTATGACAGTTTCAGGTTTGGTCATACAAGTTAGACCACAAGATGGCAGCAGGAGAGAAAATTCACTATGTTCTCAAGTTTTTTTTAAAAAGGCCTGTTTAGAGAAATGGCTCAAGTTGATCCCATTTTTCATCCCTTAATCTCACATGTACATTTTCCCTATCCTTATTAAAAAATGACAGTAGTGTTGATTTGTGTGCAATTAAAACAAAGAGGAGGAAAGTCTCTTACTTTAGGATAATTTTAAGATCAAATATATAATCTCAATGTTAGAGAAATATGCAGAAGGTATAAGCTGATGTTTACAAAGTCATAGAAAACTCAAAGTTTTCAAATATCCTCTCTTCTCATATGGATGTTTAGCAGCATCAGTCTCTTTCTTCTCCTTTCCAAAAATTGTCATTTTAAAACAAGTTGTGAATTGAGTTATTATTTTGCTGAATTAGAATGATTTTTCATTAGTATGAATTAATATTATTCTTGTTTCATAGATCATAGTAACAAAATAAATTTTCTTTTTGAGGAGAATACTGTGTTCTAGTTGAGATCAAGAATCGAAAAATAACTTTTTTATTTCCTGTTGGGAGGATGTGAGGAGTCTTGGGAAATGGGTGGCCAAATTGTAACAACCGTGAGACCTCAGTCAACAGCAAATTTTGTGTTACGCTTTCCATCATAGAAATTAAGATTAAAAACTAAGGCATGCTGTGTCTTTGACAGTCACATGCAATCAAAATATGAGAAAGCTGATTTTACTGATTTTAAGGGTTACTCTTGAATGGTGAAGATTAATTCGCCATCACAGCTCCTCCATTTCCACTTTCAGAGGCATGTGTCCTCCCTGGGTAGGAACTGACTTTGTGATTACCCAGTGCATCTCCATGTGGGTGAACACCCTCAGTTCCTGTTCTGCTCTGCCTTGGCCTCTGGTGCTAAGCTCTGAACCACAAGTGATGCTTTTGTGTTTGACAAAAGAGTCAGTGTGTGCTCCATGATTATGGCATCTGCCCAAACTGGTGGTCGCCCTCATGTGTTATTATAAACATGCTTTCTGTTCATAATGCTCCCACTTCTGCTGATACAGAATCCTTTCTTTCATCTCTCCCCCATAAGTGGCTTCTCATTTCCTGTTAAAAGGCACATCTAACACCATTATTTTGAAGTGGCCTCTGGTTCTTAGAGCCATCAGTGTTTTACAGTGGTTGTTTTCAGTGTGAGTGAAAAATTATACGTCTCTTTGTAGACATGTTGCTGAAGAACTAATTTTAGTAGGTCCTAGACAAACCTCATTTCTCCAATCTCACATTTCTAAGGCATATTTGTTGGACTGAAAACTTACTGCCTAAGTAGACTTAGGGAGCTTCTCTATCAAAACTCTCCCGCGAATGCCAAACATTCACTTCCTCTTTTTTATTTGTTTGTTTCTTTGCTTTTGTTCTTTTATAGTTTCTATTCTTCAGTTTCCCTAACGATCATAACTGATTTGGGAGCCAAATAATCCAAAGGCAGCATTTTTTTTATTCCATTTGACATCTTCATCTAGAAGACTACTTTCCATTTCCTACCAACTTTAATGGAAAAATGTGCCTATAGTGCTTTAGTTAGCCATTATTCTATAACAAACCATGTAGAGTGGCATTGTTCTATGTCAGCTTATCAAAGCTGAACTGCATTCTCCACATTGTTTGGGATGAATCCCCGTTATAAAAGCTATTTACTTGGGATTGTGGTAGAAGGAAGGACAGCATCGCTGTGTCTGCCAGGTTGGCGTCAGAGACTGCCTGCAGATGACTGGTTGTTTACACTTTTTCTACATCCTCATCTGTTGCTTGCAAGACAGCAAAGTCCAGCTATCAGCTCCATGGCAGAGGGCATCATGATCTATATTCCTCACACACATAAAGGCATGAAAAAAATGTGTTACTGAAGTAGATTCCAGACTATCCTTGTGGATTTTTCATTCTGATCCCTGTTTTTCTTGATTCCCTTTCTCTTTCATCTCTGCTCTATCAAAGCTGTGTATGTTTGTCATTAAAGCCATTTGTCCTTCTCAGTTGCCTGTTCTATTAACGCGAGGCTCTTTATCCCATGTGCAGAAGCAATAAACATGTATGAAAACCGAGCTGTCACAATAGCCTAAGGCCGAACATCACAAGAAATCCATTATTTTATATCATTTTAACAGCATTTTTAATTGATTATTGACCAGGAAGTGAACTGATACAACAAAAGATTACAAAGAAAATGAACATTGAATATGAGCCCTCTGTAGTATTTTTTTTAATGTATAGGATTAGTTTTCTGACTTGTCCAGGCTTCAATGCATACACTTCAATAACATTTCACTTTTGGTGAAGGTAATAGTGAATTACATGGCATGTAATGGGAAAATGCACTACTCAGTGACCCTATATATACATTTAAATTAAACATATATGTCTATTTTATGTTAAAGTTAGGATTTTAACTAAGAAGTAAGAGGTTCATGATGATTATAAAGAGGTTATTGATTATATTTTGATGAAGCTGTTATCTTTGAACATTTTTTTTATTCTTCCTTGGCTCTAAAAGAGACCATTTCTTTCCTGTGTAAAAAAGGATGGTCTCCCTTTGCCTGAGGGCAGCCTTTTCTGAGACAAGTCATGCAGGAAATTTCTCCAACTGGCCTATTCTCATTGTTTCATGTTTATTTTATTTTTAACTCATTTTCACATGCAATATCCATGTAAAGTAATGGGTCTCATTATGATATTCTCATATATGTATGTAATGGATTTTGATCATATTCCCCAAATTATATTTATATGTCCCTCCGCTACTGATTTTCTTCTTGCCCATTAGCCCTTCTTTTCAATATGTAAATATAAATCAAGTATAAATATAATTGTAAATATAATTATAAATATAAAGGTATAATAAATATAAAGATAAAGATAAGTAGTATAAAGATAAGTATATATATATACATATATATGTCAGAAACTAAATTTTAACTTAAGATTCAAGGTCTAAGGGAAATTAAATTGGATGCTGACAACTTTATTGAAACTGTTTCATCAGGTTTGCTAAAATGTAATTTTATTACTAATTTAAGGGACTTGGAATTCTCTTAAGCTTGACCCAGTTTACAGTTTTTGAAACATGGACTTGTTGGTGTCTGAAATGAACAGATCAAAGGGCTGGACTTCCTTGGATAAAGTGATATTCAAAGCCTAAGAACATTATGATGATTTATAGAATTAATTTTACAAGATAGGCATTTTTCTTTTCCTAAGTAGTTCCCTCAGACAGAGTACATTCTTCTCTAAGCTCCTGAGAAATATATTCAATAGTGTCAAGCTTCATGAAGATTTCTATGATTGACATTGTACATAAGCAAGAAATGAGAAACACACCAGTGACGAGGATGGGCAAATCATCAGACATCTTCAGCTCTGGTTGACTGCCTTCTCTGTAGAACAGGTGGGTAGCCAATCAAACTCGTCAGTGATTTGTATGTAGCTAAGCATCCTGGATCAGAGTCATGGGCCCTTAGCAAATTTTCACATCGAGCAATGTACATTCCAAGAGATTCTTAGTGAACACCTCGTGGAAGGACAAGTCATTTCCTCTTGACTGATCAAGCAAAATCTAGTCTCCATGAAAGATGCTGTACAAACCAATAGACAGGAAGGACAGCAAAATTATTTACAGAAAGAGGAGATGCTTATGACTCAGAGTACCACACGGGAGCATCACATGGGGACAGCCCTATGCCTACCTGATTACAGAAGACAGTGCTTCAGTATAATAGACGCTGTTGGGCAATAGCAGCACTGTAGCAGCTCTGTGTTGTATTAACTATGGCAGGCTAAGGTGAAGAAAAATACGTAGTGTAGTAAAAAAAATCCCACACTTGACTTTGTGCTTCATTTCTCCCAATAATCAAGATGGCTGGCAATGTACATATAAATAATTTATGATCAATAGGTAAAGGTTTTACTCACAACTACCTGGTTTATCTATTTTTGATGAGTCTTCTCCACATATATTTCCTGCTATTTTACTAACTTTTCCTTTCTCCTTGTACCTTCATTCCTTTCTATCTGCTAAAACTTGAGCCACATCTGACTTGCACTCCATAGCATGTTTCTAAACTGTTATTAAGAACACCCTCAGAAAACCTCTTCCAACATAGAAAGTGACATCTGTTAAGATACAGAGTAGGTACATATAGAGATAAAAGAAGAAATGAGTTTTAAGTCTATGTCTAAGCTTCCATTTCTCGGGGTTTGATTGTTCAGCTAGAGGCTGCTTCTCATAGAGCTAGACGTCCAGCAGTTTTATCTTTGTGATAAAGGTAACAATAATAAAAATACAAGGGAACATTTGGATTATTCTTTAGTTCTGTCTGAGGCAAAGATATTTCTTTCGTTTGTAAGCATACTGAGAACTCTAAGACTTTTTCATGTTTTCTAGTTCACTATAAAAATGGGGGAATCAGAAAAAAGTCAGATTTCCAGCTTTCTGCGATCTCATCTCATTATACTCAGTTGTATGGATGATTGTAATTTTTTTGGTAATTGTGTATAACTACCTGGAAGTTTACTTAGCCTTGATAACAGGAGCTTTTATTAGAATAATTCACATGAATAGCAGTACCTACCTGAGTGACATCAGGTACCAACTCCTACCCATAAATACTGACAAGAATTTATCATCTTTTTTTTAATACAAACTGTCTGGTCAGATTGGTATGGCATGGCCTGAACCTCAGGTATACAAAACACAGGCATAACATTCCAAGGTCTCATACTTCAGTTGTCTAGAATCTGTCATGGACTTGTTCCGAAAATGGAACTTTCTTGAGAATACAGACATTTGAGAAATGGAGGATGGCTGAATAATTCTATCTGTGTGTAATCGATGAACACATGTTTTTAACTGGCTCAAAGGTCTCTTTTTGTATCAAGAGTGCTTAAGAAAAGAAAAAACACTGAACAGGAGTTAAAGTGTAGGAGCTTCAGCTTTGATTATAGAGATTTTGCCTGTTTTCTTTTCAGCTTGGCTATGGAAAAGTTACTGGCCTTCTCTGGTGCTACATACGTTGTTATGGAACTTGAGAATTTAAACTATCTATACCAAAGACTTGTAAGGATCAAATGACCTAGATATGCATCAGTATTTATCAGCAACTATCTAACCTTAGCAGGTGCCAAAGTGACCATGAAGACCAACTCCAAACCCACCAATGCTTTTATCATAGAGGCTCTGCAATTTCCACAGCAGGTTGAGTAGTGCATCTGCTTAAGGCAATCCAGAAAGTGGTGCATGACAAAATGACATCCATAGGAAAGAATGTTCGCCTAAGGATCACTGTAACAGCAAGGTCTCTATAAGTCTATGTTCATTGATTATTTTTCTGGATATCTGTGGACTCTTTATTGTCAAGGTTTAATTTCAGATGAACATTATTGAGATTCCAGATCAATGCTGTTGAGAATAGGGAGAAGAGGAGTTGTACAGTTTTCTCAGAGGACAGTTCATAAAACCACCACTGGCTGGGGAGGTAGCACGGGTCTATTGGATAGTCTAAGTTGGAGCAAGGAAGACATACTTTTGTATCCTTTAGTGTCAGTTCAGTTATTGAATTTTGTTCACTGTGGGAAAGGCCATAGTCTGGATGAAGCCATTATTTCTTGCTGAGATCATGATGGCAAGTGACCGACAGGAAGGAGCAGGCTTACAACCTTGGCAGATGCACAGGATGCTTTATCTCAGAAGGTCCCTGAACTTGCTTCCACTGCCATCAGTTTCTAAGTTTTAATAATATTTGAACAGAAAAACCTCTCATTTTAATTGTCACTGGAGCCAAGAAATTCTGTGTATTGACCATGAGTTATTGATTGGAAGTACTGATAATAGCCGCATGGTTCCAGGACTTCATTTCACTAACAGGGTTGATTATTCAGATTTATCTGTGTGGGAGTATGAAGTGCCATTTGATTTAAAAAGTGAGCAAGTTAAAGTAATCAAATAGGATAATTAAGCTAATTAGAAATAAAACTCAATCTAGTATAATATATCAATTTCTGTTTAATTTCCTGACATGTAAGATTTGATCTTTGGGGTTATAATAAGCCTATTCAAACTACTGGATAGAGCTTCAAAATTCAGCAAACAGAAACAACAAGAAAAAAGAATTGTGGATATCCCAGATTCTCATCTGGGGACACTGCAGCCTTGAGCTATTTAGTAGTTTGGGTGAAGGTTAGCATTTAAGAAAGCCAACTAGATATGGCAGGCTTTTAATGTTTCTGATAGTTAACTTGATAGACTTACTTTTCATCCCCAAGTATGAGAAGAATGCACTTGATAAAAAAAAAACCTTATCTGATCATCTAAGGACACTTTTTCAAGATTCTCAGCTTTGAATTGAATTTGACTTTAGATAGTTCTATTTTCTTTAAAATGCTTTGTCAAAAAGTCCTACAGATTTAAGATATTAGCTATGCTGTTCAGCAGGAAAGAACAAGACAAAAACTATGCTCCTAAATTTCTTCTCAGTAGGTATATATTCTGCAAGTTGGTATGTAGAAATTCTAACAAAATATACCAATGTGGAAACTTTGAACTTATCTGTATTTTTATAAAATTTGTTTGTCCTGAGAACAGATCATGACACAGATCTTTATTCATTTATGGTAAATCTTTTCTTTGACATTTGTTTCATATATATATATACATATATATTAAGATTAAGATTAAACAAAAATGCTCTAGTTATATGTGATATACTTATATTTATGTGTGTAAACAGTCTTCTGTATGTAGGTATATGAGTGTATACTGATGAATGTGGACATGTGTGTACATGAATGTGGAGGCCTAGGGTTGATGAAGGGTGTCTTGGTCACTCTTCACCTGTATTGAAGTACAGTTCCTCACTGAATCCAGAGCTTGCTATTCCAGTTAATCAGCTCTTCTGGTTACTAAGCCTGCTCCTGGGGCTTTGTGCCCTTGTGCTCTGTAGACTAGGACTACAGATGGTTACCATATCATATTTGCCTTTACATGCATTCTGGGAATTGGAACTCTGGTCCTCAAGCTAGAGTGGCAAGCATTTTACCTAGATTGGCAGCTGAATCATCACTTTAGTCTTAAACAAGGTTTTACATATATGCTAGCAAATGGGTTCGTTTTATTCTTTGTCTCTCTAATTTTATTATTTCTTTCTTATAAAGTGATATAAGATCTTGATTGCTTTAAAACAGAAATTCGATGTTACTTACTGGACAGTTGGAAACTGGTGACAGTCACAAAAACTTCCCTGAACACAAGGTACTATCAATCTCTGTCTTCTAATAAGAGGGAAGAAAGGAAGCAAGAAAATCAGGAGATGGAGCTGATTTATTAGGAATACAAAGTAACATACAACACCACGCCGACGCTCAGTAGATAAATTGATCTGGTGTCTAAGAGATCCCAGGAGCCCAGGTTAATCTGGTGTTTCAAACATACATATTTTAGTACAGTTTTGGTTCTTAGTAGTTTTAGTCTTTCAAAACTGGATTCTAGGATGCCTTATTCAATTATAACAATTTGTTTCGCAGTATAGATATTGGTACTTAAATACATTCTAATATTTCCCCTACATTATCAGTTTAATTTCTGCCACAAATAACTATCTATATTTGTTCTTTCATTCACAAGTCATGATACTGAAAATTCTCCCTGCATATGGCCCATTGAGTTGAAGTTAAAGAGCAAACATAAACATATGATAAGTGTTATATTGGGAGAGTAATTATTTATTCAGATTTGGCCACAAATTATTTATTCAGATAGTTGAATTTTTGCCAGCAGTAAGGTATTTGACAAACAGTAACTTCAATAAGCATGAAATGAGTGAGAAAGTACAAACATTTTCTCTCATGGGGATGTCCCCACAAAGTCTCTTGGAACACACAGGGTCTTCAGCAGTCGGAATGTAACCAAGTAGAGAGAAAATGAAGGGTGGAAAGCTGTGGACCTGGCTCAGGGATGGGATACTTGTCAAGAATCTACCAGTGACAGTCTGGGGTGTGGCTCAGTGATACATTGTTTGCCTAGGGTCCACATGTAAAAGATATGCTTTAATTTATCAGTTGGGACTGGCATCCATAATTGTTATCTAATACCAAAGAGTCATCCCTGAAGATAAATACATTATACAGACTGAGCAGATTTTGTGCATAATCTATATTTGAGGTGTACATAAGAGGGTTGGGTGAAGAAAGGGGAGGTAGGAAATGAGAGAATTATATTATACTCTCAAAAGAAGTATTTCAACATTAGATGATTATTATTTATTGACTAGTAGAGGAGCCTTTCACTAGGATTCCTGAGGCGCTGGTTTTTACTCTATGTACACTACAAGAACAAGAAAAATCAAGTCCCATAAAACATATGGGATGGGGTGAAAACTTTACTAAGAATGAGAGTAGATTCCTAACCCTAAATGTATTATAACCTGTTCATGCGTCTTTATGATGTATTTTGATGTATGGTCTCCTCATCATATGTTTGTTGAACACACGAATCCATCTTTCTAACCTACATTGAAGAAACCACGTTGGGATGTTTTCAGCAGTTTTGGGAGGCAAGTGATAGAATTCCTTTTCCTTTTTACAGGGAATTAAAATCAGGGTCTTACATGTTACACAAGGGTCTTGTCACAAACCCCTTTTAGAAGACCGTATTTTTAAGAGAGTAAGATCCTGATACCCTGCCACTAAGATGCACAGCATATTCTTAAATTTTCTATGTTGCCCCCAGGCAGATTTTGAACTTGCAGTTTTCCTGCCCCAGTCTCCCAAGTAGCTGGAATTGCAGGTAAATGTCCAGGTTTGGCAAGATGTAAAATTACTAAAAGAAAAAAAGAAAAAAAAAGACTTATCTCATTATATTTCTCTGTATCTCTCTGTAAATGGGAAAAAATGTATCTTGTCAAGAGTCCTTTGACCCCAAAATAACTGGTATTAAACATCTTAAAACCAACAACCAGAGTTTTTCTAGTCTATTTTACATTTAGTTATAAAGTCTTCACATATTTCTATTTCAAATAAGGATTTATCAACCATGAGGAAATCTCGGCATATAATTCACTGCCATGGTACATAGTATAATGAAAATTTAGAAAAACTATATGTTACAGAAAGCGTGTGTGTCAGCACCAATATTAATTTCAAAAAAAAAATATTTGGAGCAAAACTTCCTGATTCATTTATGTTCCTGAAGGTGGCAGTGGAGACACTGTCTGTCTCAGCTTTTTCATTGGACCTGCAAGGGTTAATCGACAATATCTGGTCATTTCCTTTGATTCCAAGGGACACTCTACTGTTCTCCAGGTGTAATCCACTAGAAGTGAGATTTGCAGAAACTGGCCTGATCTGGATTATCTGCCTCTCCATCTCAGCGGCTCCCAGGTTTTAATTAAACTCGTGTATAGTGATCTCTTGTACTTAATAAAGCAGTTATTGCATTTCTGATTTCCTTCCAAACATTTATAAACTCCTACTCTAGGCAGAACCTCTGAAACCAGAGTGCTGGTGTGGGAGTTTTTACAACGTGCAACAAAGTCTGCTAAGCCCATTTGAAAAAGAGAAGTCAACGGAAGAAAAGGCTAATTGGGACCGAGCCAAGGAGAGTTTGTTTACAGCAACAGTAGACACCCAGCATATGTCTCCAGGGCTGTATATGCTATGAAATGATCATAACTCTTGGACTTCTGCAGAGGTGCAATAGGATGATACAGACATACTTCGCCATTACCTAAGATCAAGTGAGCTGTGAGGCGCGTGTCTGCAAGCAATACCATTTTGACTTCAGGAATATTAATTTGACACCCATTTTCCAAGTTGTAAACACAAATTTTAAAAGGACCAAACAAGCGGAAAGATACATAGACCTTCACAAAAGGAGTATGTCCCCAAAAGCTTCCAACATTCTTCCTCAGATCAGGCCAATACCTGATACCCTTTTCTGGAATACTCTCCTGGGAATGCTACTCTTCATATAGAAAATGATATTTTCAAAGTACTTAGAACCTTAATGACAATAGTACTTCAGATCTCACAAAAAGTTAGTATGTGGTGGAATGTATCTAAAAATTATATCACAACTCTTCTGTTTTGTAAACTCAATGAAAATTAACCTAAGAAACCACAAAGTTTTGTCTTCCCAGGAAGAGGACAATGACATATCAGAGAGGACACACTATGCTTAACATAGTTCTTGACACAAATAAGGTAATCTGCAATTACTCATTGAGTATGACTAACCTTGCTAAGTAATTATTTCGCATTTTGCTCAGCTCACTTATGTGGGTAGACTGAGAATGGTAGAAACTAAGGAAATGGTCCAAAATAATTCAACTTCTTGGGGCATAGCATGCAAATAGCACCCAGTATTGTGCTCTCTGGTCAGTATATCATGAAAGCCGAGCATTCAGCAACATAATCCAGAAAATGCATATGTACATTTTAACCCATTTTGATCGGATACTCTGATGATTTAGGGGTAGGTTTAATGTAAATGGAAGCTATAATAACTCCTTAGCATTTTATTTCATTTAACAAAGGAATGAACACAATGTGTAGCAGAAAAAAAGATGAGACTCTTTTAGGTAGTCAGAACCCATAACCAAATGTCTACCTGAGTGGTTTGGACTAGAGATTGTAACTGAGCTAAGGAGAAAGGTTAGACATATCTTCTCTCCTGACTGCTTCCTTGTGCTTCTGAGAAAGAATATCTGGGTGGTGAAAAATCACTGGCAATAATCAAAAGCCTTTTAGGATTATTTCTGTTTCCAAAAGTGACAATGTTGGACAGAAAGGTACTCACTGGTTCTCATTAAGTCTTACAGTGCTAAGATCATGGAGAAGACTTTAGTGCTGGGTGGAGCAGTTACTCAGAGAACAGAGATTCCCTGGGGCTTTCCCACTTTGTGTGTACCCTCGAAGCCAGCCAGGACGATTAGTATCTCCTGAGAGCAGTAACCCCTTCATTGTTTCTGCCCTCTTTTTTTGCACAGGGCAGCCTGCAACTCAGTGAGCCATTGTGTCGCCTTCTAAATCTTAGCCTGTGTCCCTTCCTGAAGATTATGACTCAATAGTTCTGAAGCCCAAAGTCTGCTTTGAGGCCTAAAGAATATCTTCTGACTGAAAATAAAACTATAAAAAGATTTTTTTCTCTGAATATATATGCAGTCTATGGTGATGAAAAAATTATATATGAGAGTCAGTGTCACCTGCTGTGATTGGTTTCTATTTTCAGTCACTCCATTGTCTGTTTTTGAGGGATTATCACCAAGAGAGTAAACGTATGAACTTTATAGGCTTTGTGCTGAGGACCACATATTGCTTTTACAGGGAATAGTAAAGTTTCTATCTGAGTAGTGAGGATTAACTGAGCTGATGCCTATGGACTGCTGAGAATAGTGCCTGGCATTTAGAAAACATTAGAAAAGTGCAGTTATCTTTTGAGTGTCCAAGAGACAGGATTTCACACATCCTATGCTTCTCTTGAATTTACTATATAGCTGAGGATGACACTGACCTATTTTGAAAATATAGTTTTATTTTATGGGTATGCATGTTTTTTCCTGCACATATATTTGTATTCTCCTTGTGTGTTTCTGGAACTGGAGTTACAGAGAGTTGTGAGTTTCTGTGTTGGGCACTGGGAGTTGAACACGGGTCCTCTAGAATAGCAGTCAGTGCTCTCAACTACTGAGATATCTCTTCAGTTCTGACATTGAACCTTAGATCCTAATGTGTTCACCTTCTAAATACTTGGTCTATGTTATAGGCTACTATGTATGGCTTATATGACCCTGAGCCCAGGACTTCTTTGAGATAGCCAAGTACTCCTCCGGTTGAACTCCATTTCCAATCTCTGCTTATTAATATTTTATTTTTCTCATAGGAGGGACAAAATAGGAAAGAATGCAATTATTAATAAATGAGAGTTAGTGAAATGCAGGTTACAGGAGGAATGAGCTCAACAGGATTTCATGGATTAAGACCTCTTTCAATGAATCATTTTTATAAAGTAGAAACAGGTGACAGAAGATTGATAAGCAATTAGTATGATTATACTGAGTATGGCCATATCAATGGATAAGTCAATAGGTTAACAGGGATCAGCAAATATTTTCACTCAGATCATTGCATGGTCAGTTTCTGTTTGGCACTTCAGAGCATCCTCCAACTATCATTGTTTTCTGTGTTCAGACCATTCTCCAATCCTAGTTCAGACTCTCAACTAAGACCTAAATAATCATGACCAACCTCATCCTTAATTACTGTACACTTCAATGGATGGACACCAATATGTGCTCTATTCTAAGATGACCTCAAAAGAATGTAGAGTCTGCCTCATTTCCTTATTGCTGGGCTTCTCTGACTTTGTTTTGGAGAATTTGGGGGCAGAGTTGTATTTTTTCGCAAGTACATATAATACTAACTTTACATTTCTTTTCAATCTGCATTTAAAAAAAGCATTTTCTAGGCTGAGTATATCTTTTAGTAGAGTACTTCCATAGTGTGCACAAGGTTTTGGGTTCTATTCCCAATACTGAAAGAAAAACATTTTCCTTTGCTTTCCTCCAATAGAAAAGTGATATTGGTCTATTCACCAATCCAATTCTGTATGAGAGACCAGGTTATACATTGTTTTGTGGGAAAAGTCTAGGAAATGAGTGATGGATGGCAAATGACAGATGCACAGGAAGATTAAAATGGGACACACAAAAAAAATCAAAGAATTGGTTCATGATATGCTGTGGAGATTTGAAAGGAACGACCACCCAGTAGGGGAGGAGGTTATACACTTGGAAGGCATGTGATTTAAGATAACAGTAAATGCTTAGGACAAGGGCAAGTAGTTGAATGACAGTGGTGAATGACAGTGAGGAACAAAAAGGACACTTAGGCCATTGCCAAGCTGAGAAGTACAAAGAGATAAAAGAAATAACTCAATTTCCACTTGAGTGAATTTCATGGAACAATGTCTACAGGAGACATCCAGAATTCTGTCAGCACAAAAGTAAAAACACTGACTCCCAAAGACACAAAAAATAGAAGGGGCTTTGATTGGTCATTGACCTTGACTTCTTGGATGAACATGAAAAAGTTTTAGGAAGTATAGAAGCACCACATGGATTCTGCTGGAAGTGATGCATGCCCAGTCTACCTGGTATTGAAATTTTAAGAACAAGCATGTAGAAGTTCATCTTGATGGGGGAGACTAAAAGAGTAGTTCAGAGGGCAAAGGGTTAGTCTGTCCTGCTATGAGTAGATAAGTTGCTTCTTTATCTCTCACATTCAGGAGTTGAAACAATTACCTAAAGTAAATATGTGAATTGAAATATTTGTCATTCAAATATAATGTGTTAAAATCATAAATTTATAAAATATTTATTGTACTATATATGCTTTTCACGCAATTAATTATCCTTTGCAGCAAAGGATATTAAAAGTCTATATATGGATACAGAGTAATTTATTTAAAGAGCCTGTATTGTTCGAGAGTTGTTTCCATAAATTCAGAGCCTGTAAAATTTACCAAAGCAGTATGTCACTTAAATGTATTAAAAATGGAGTTATGAATGCTGGAGAAGGTGCCAGCATTTACTGGCAGATTAAGTAAGTGTGTGAGATTTAAGACTCTTCAGAGGCAAAATGTCGAATTGAAATCTATACAAACCAAACACAGAGTAGCCAGAGATGAGTGTACACTCTTATTCTTTGAAGCCTAATGTACCTTTCCTTCCAGAATAATCATTATCAGGAAAATGAATCCCCAATTCTGCAAAGATCAGCCAGGGTCACAAGTGAGTGAAGAGGCTCTGAGTCAGCAGCACTGATACACAAAGGAGTCAAACTTTAGAAGCTTAGTGAGTCTGTGAAAAGTATTAAAATCTCATGTCAAGGATGCTCTTTTTGTTATCACCACTCCATCTCTCTCTATCTCGCTGTCTCTGTCTGTCCCTGTCTGTCTGCCTCCCCCACACCTCCCCCCACCCACACAGCCTGAGTGCTTTACCATGGCTTTGATATTGATTGGAAGCCATCAATGGTAGGGATTTTTGTTTGTTTGTTTTTCGTTTATTTTTGTTTTTGTTTTGTTTTTACTTATATCAAGTTTGGAGGACACAGGACACATTTTTCCTGCTTGGTAAGTTATTTGGACTTTGTCTGATATTATGTGGCCCATGAAAGTTTATCTTTAAGCCTTAATCTCTTAATCTATATTCTGGACTTTCTGGCTCAATTATTTTACCATAAGTGAACACTTGCACGTTTGGTGAACATAAATTGTATAGATTGAGTCTGGTATAGATCTCATTACTTACATATAGGCACTTAATGTATTGAAATTTAAGAAAAGATTTCACCTACACAACTAGTGGGAGGTGGTATGGTCACAATTGCCATTTCCAGTGCTAAGGATAGGATGCTAAACAACACAAACGGCCTCCACAACCGCAAATGGTCCACCCCCAATGCCAGCATCACTGAGGCTTAGAAAGCAGTGGCAGACGTAGTGGGTCAGCGGAGGAGCTAGTAGTTTCTAATGTTTATTTCATAACATATTTTTAAAATAATTTAACCATTCTTCACAAGTACTTTATAGGTAGGTATTATAATAACACTGCCTTTTAAAAATGTGTTTTATAGATTATTGAACAAATATCAAACTTCACTTGCAATGAATCCACTATTGCATTCATAATGAAGGAATTTCCTTTCTCTTAAGCATTCCACCTTGACAACATATTTTCTGTGTAAATAATTTAAAGAATGAGGAAATAAAGTTGCAACTCTTAATTTCCAAATCATATTTTATTTTTTTCTTTACTAGTAGAGTTTTCTTTCCAACTCAAGGCGGATTAGTCATATTTCATTCTGGAAGTAGGCTTTTTGTCATGGAAAAGTTTTTGCTAAGAAATTATGCTAGGACTTCTCAGTGGCAGGGAATAGTTAATGTAAAAGAAAGAACTCTGCTCTGCTGGAAGGAAAGAAGGCAAGCCTAAGTAAGTGCTCATTTTCAATTCTCTGCCCCTCCCCCATGTCTGTCTTTCTCCTCATCATCTAAACATCTTATCCAGATTAGATGGAAATTAATGATAATTTAAAGCCAGAAGTTCTTAGGATAAAATCCCTAGTGCAGTTCATGATCTAGCCTCCCCTTGTGCTTGTCTCCTCTGGACACCAATCTCAGTTTCAAAGAAGCCATTCCAAATGTAGGCGAACTTTGAAATAAAAATGTATATGGATTAATGCAAACACTCCTGAGACAATGCCTTAGATATTCTGGCTCTAGTAAAGACTCTCAGTATGTCATACTTTTTAAATGCACTGCCTAGGTAATTATGGTTCAACCCTGCTAGAATTTGTGACATATGGCTTAAAAATGGCAGTCTTTCTTCTGTGTCTTCTGTATTAGTGAAATAGAACTCTATACTCTCCTTCATTCCCTAGTCTTTGTGATCTCCCATGAAATGATTTGGACAAGACATACAGAGTATAGAAGATAGGATAAGTTTAGCACAGAATGGTATGGAACACTCCCAGAGGTGAGATTCAGAATTGGGCAGGGAGACCACCACCAAGGAGTCCATTTCACCAGGTAAGAGTGGACAATTGCCAAAGAGAACATTGTGCCACCCTATTTTTTCAGTAGGTTTATGGAAGGGAGAGAGTGTCTTCTGACGGGTATCCTTTCCTTTCTACCCAAAAGACCCATTTGAATAAATCCTTAAGAGCAAGGACAGTGGTATCTCAGTATTTCTACCAAAAACCAAAAAGCAAAAACAAAAAAACAAAATCTTTGTCTAGATAAAAATAATAAGACATTTTGTGCAGTTCAGAATGTCACCTCTCTGCCCCAGACCAGAAAGAAAAAACAACTCCCATTCTTTGACCAGTAGTCAAAAATTCTAGTGTTTCAGTTTGTGACTTTCAAGCTACTGATTTGAGGGAAGGGCCTTCCTCACTAGGGAGTCTTCAAGGCTACTGCTATTTGGCATAGCCTCCCCCCCCCCCCCCCCCCGCTCAGTTGAGCTTCTTCCCTATGCATGGACAGAGTCTCTACCATCCTTTGTGTAGCTTTTGTAGACATATCCAGGCTACTTCAAGTATTCTCATCTGTGCCCTTTTTATTAGCACCACATGTGAATTTATTTTGAAAAATAAATGCTAAAGATGTGAAACAATTCAGGTCCCCATCATTTCCATGTTTAGAATTTTGAGCTCTCCAGGGGACAAGCATGCCTGAAAAGAATCAATTAAAAAAACAAAATCAAATCATTCTCCCTCTCCTAAATACAATTCAAACCCAATGCTGCAATAAAATCTTCTACATTAATGTTTCTACTGGCAGGGAAAATATATTAAAGCAAACAAAACTTTTAGTCATTTCTCAGTTATTTTGACTTTTACTATTTTACAAAAGTAAAGAAACCTAGAACAGTTAAAAGAGCATGTAGGAAATACATGATAATTAACAAATATTAAAAATAAAGGAAGTTTAAAATGTTACACTCATGTACTTATATTATCAATCACTGAAAAAATTACTAAAACTTCATCATGAGCTAAATATGGCATACTACAAAGATTATACATAATTATAAAAAGGGGATTTAAGCCCTCTTTCTACCTTGTGCTTAGAGATTTTTACCTTAGAAAATGTGTAATTGTAAGTACTTTCCCATTTCTTTAAAATGTATATAAATCCTTTTGACCACTAGGCCTTTTGTTAGTTTTATGACCCATTAAGATCTTTCTTGAGAACCTAGAGAGACACTAGATTGAAACGCTAACAGTAGGAGAGTTAGTTTCTTACTCCCAGTTCTGTGGTCCCTAGGCACCCTAGTCTTACTTGAAAAGCCAGCTTCTGTCATATAGAGATGAGGAATGCATTTTCCCTCTAAATAAATCTAATTAGCTAACAGATGTTCACCCACACATGTTACCTGGCAGAAGAGGGATGAATCATTTGTAACAAATGGTACTGTGGTCTCATCTGGCTGGTGTCTCTTGAGGACCCTACCTATCCTCTGGGATCTATGGAAATGTGGATTTCACTGGGTGTGTGATCACCCAGCAGTTGTACTGCAATGTACATATTTTTATTCAGTGCTTATTCAATGTTAGGACTTCTTACTTCATGGAGAAGATCTCTGAATTAGGATAGTGTGTTATTTATTACAAACTATCCAATAATATATCTATTTTACTCATGCATGCTCTATTATGAACCATTTCTGTGAAGTTAGATATTTCCTTAGAATTATTTTTGTTCATGCATCATGAACAAGGGCAGGGAGTGCATTGGGAATGTTAAGATATAAAACAATTAATTAATGCATTTTGTTAAATGTCAAGTGTTCTTAACTTTTGGTAGTGTAGGGTGGATGAAGAAAATCATGATGCCTACTTCAATTCAGCACCACATCTTACACAATTACAGCTGCTATTTTACAAACAGAATGTTGTGCATCTATGCCATTCTCTATTTTTAAAAAGTATTCATCACTTAATGTGAAACTTTCCCTTTTCCTTTCCCTTAACAGCAGACTACTTATAGTCTATAGTATTCTGTGGATTTGCCTGCCATTCACTATTTCAGATAAGTGAAAAAACATTGTGTGTTTTTGTGTTTATTTCCATGAATAAGTGCTCATAGATTGTATGCCCCATTTTTAAATATTATTCATTCATTGATGGACAGTTGAGCTGTTGCCAACTTTTCTCTATTCTGAATAACACTTCAGCAAACATTTGTGTATTTCTTCATGTATACCTAAGTTGAGCTGTATGGAATTTAGTTGATTAATTCTTATGAAGAATCGCCAAACTATTTTTCCACAGCACTGTACCATTCTACATGGTAATAGCTAACAAAGGAAGGTCAATCTTCCTCAGATCTATACTATTATTTTTATCTATCTGTGATTGGACATCCAATCATTTCCCTGATTACCAGTTAGAGATGTCTAACTGACTGATCATTTCTGTACTGTGTTTTTAGAGTTGTGTCTAGTCAAACAACATGCCAATTATTGAAATCGTGTTTTGCATTTTCTGGTAGATAGCAAGATATTTTCATTTTCCTGTTTCTTTTCTTCCTTAAAATAAGTTTTAATGAAGAATTTTTACCAAAACAAAGCTAGGAATTTCAGCAGCGTCTTCGAAGTCCACATAGCAGAGGGAAGAAATCTGAGCCCAGGGTGTCCTTGGCAGAGCCAAATCATTTCTTCCAGCTCTAGAGCTGAGCAAGTTTCTTGTCACCCCCCATCTTCTGGAGGCTGCTGCCTTGCCTTCGCTAGTGGCACAGTTATTCCACTTTCAGGCTCTGTGTTCACACCAGTTCCTTTCCTTGTCTTCTATTTTGTTTGTCTCACTCTGCTTTGTTTTGACATGCTACAGTTAAGGCCTACAAGCATCTTCTATGCTAAGATATAGTTGTTCTAGTCATTAATATGATGTATTTTTACAGTAGAAGGGACTAGTTATTTTCTACTCGTTCTCTCTGTATAAGGTCATAGCCATGGATTCTGAGAATTAAGATTGGGAAAACATTTTGAGAGGCAATATCTCCCCTACTATGCCCATTTTCCATTGAACTGAAAAACAGCCAACTCATTTATACATTCATTCATTCAAGAATCACTGAAGGCCTGCATGGTTCTAACAATGTAAAGAAGAAAGAAAAGGAAAGAAATACATGATAACTCTCCTTCACGGTGCTCAGGGTTTGAATTAAGAAATCAAATAGATGGCCTGCTGTCAGAAAGATGTCCTGGCAAGGAGCAAAGAGAAAGGGGAGAAGAGGCACTCTTGCAGAGGAGGAGAAGTTTTTCTGAGGAGATGGTTGACAAAATACTGCAGAGGGGGGTATCAGGGTCATGGAAATATATTTCAAAAGTGAAGCCTTTCCAAATGCAATTAACAATCTCTATGTCTGGGGAGCTTTTCCTGTAGAACCTGCTAAATGCCATTGAAGGCTTTTATAATAGGGACAGGGAGCTCCATATAGAGAACAGAAGAGACAATGTGACCATGGAGGCAAAGGCTGTTGTGACAGGGTTAGTCTAGCTTCACCAGAAAATAGAAAAGGCATGGAAAGTAATGGCTCCCGCTGTAATCTCCTAGAGGGATTTGGCTTTGCTTTTTTGGGGGGCTCAGTAAAAACACACCTCTCTAGAACAAGGAGAGCATGGAATGTGTTGTGTTAAGTCACCCAGATAGCAGCATCTTGCTACAGAAGAGAAAAGACTACCAGTAGCCCAGATTCTTAAAGGAAACAAGGAATGATGTTAGCCTTCTTCTCGAAACAGGAATAGCAGGTCTTGAGAAGCTTTAGGCTTCAAATGATTGGGGTGGAAGAACGCCCGACCTGACTAGGGAGGTTTCAAGGAAGCCCCAGAGACTGAAATGCTCTGGCAAGGAGATGTTAGAAACTAAAATCAAGTTGATTAGAGGGCTCTGAGACTCAGTAATGATGTTTACTCTTCTCCTACAATGTGGTTAAGTTATAGAAGGTTTTTGATATGGGAATGATCAGATCTGCTCCTGGCTCCAAGAAACTTTATAAGTTTACTAACAGTAGTCAGATTTGTTTACCTGTGGTACTGAGGATAAACTTTACAGGACTAAGGTCATTAAAAGGAAACCAAATAGGAGGCCTCTGATTAACAGCAGCTGGGAAACTCACTTTTAAGCTGGGAGGTCAGTATTGGATAACTACCACTGAATATCAGAAAACTAGAACCATGACATAAAACATAAACAATGGTATATTACCAATAATTAGCAGTGTCACTCATGAGGAAGTTAGTTTACCCAATAGAGGTTACTTTATATTCTATACACAAGAGGATATGATATTCATTACAAGATGACTACAAAAATATTGTAACTATCATTATTTCTAATCAACTCTAGAGACATTGCAAACAGATCTTAGAAGAGGGTTTTCTGTGGTGCATTCATAGACTTGCTAATGTGTGCAGTAAATATATCTATAAAGTATGGGAAAATTACTTGCACTGATATATACTTTGGTAACTTATGTGAGGCTCTGTCTTAATCAGGGTTTCTATTTCTGCATGACCAAGAAGCAAGTTGGGGAGGAAAGAGTTTATTTAGCTTATATTTCCACATCACTGTTTATCACCAAGGGAAGTCAGGACTAGAACTCAAGCAGGTCAGGAAGCAGGAGCTGATACAGAGGCCATGGAGGGGTACTGCTTACTGGCTTGCTCCCCTGGCTTGCTCAGCTTGCTTTCTTAAAGAACCCACAAGACTAGCAGCCCAGGGATGGTACCACTCACAATGGACCCTTCCCCCTTGATCAATAATTGAGAAAATGCCTTACAGTTGTATCTCATGGAGGTAGTTTCTCATGGGAGGCTCTATTCTCTGTGGTAATTCCAGCTTAAGTTGATACTCAAAACCAGCCAGTTCAGGCTTACATCCTGGTTATGCAACATAGTGAATTCAGGAAGTCTTTTATTCTTCACTTTTCAGAATACCATTCAGGCTGTGATCCCAAAACTGTTAGGTGCTACAATATTCTGTTTAGTTGTGTCAAGTGTTAGGTTAATACCAATTCTGCTCTAAAATATTGTTGGTTTAGAGATTGCCTATCTCAAGGTGCTCTGCAAATGCTTCTGTGTTCACTTACAATTATTAATAATGACAGATATGTATAACTTAGTCTGAGTTTTGCTTTTATAAAAAGCTAGTTGTTGGGCATCAAAAAGCCTGCATATTCTTTGGTGCTAGCTTTGGTTCAAGGAAATGTGTACATGAAGGCTGATACTGACATGCCTTCAGTTAACAAACCAACCACTGGGGCATAGAAAGTACTTTTGCTCCCATTCAAACATAAAGATTCAAAATTTCTCTAATGCTCCTTGATACCTGCATAATAGCTAACATGTCAACTCCTGGATTATCAGAGGGTCATGTTAATCACTATCCAAATGGGTCTTCTAAAAGATATGTTGTGTAAAATTTCAGCAAAAGAAATTCCCTTTTAAGAACAAAATATTTTCTTGAATAGTATTTTATGGTAAATAAAGAAAATATTTTAGATCATCTTCCTTATCAAGAATATAAGTTACAGGAATAAGAATATTTTCATGCAAAAGCATTCTATACAATTTATTCACAGTATATCATAAGGACCATACGGTATGTAGACTAATAATCTAAACATTATGAAAATATATAATATTTCCAAAGTTCAAATAAATGAAATCACTTTGGATCATTTTGGTTTTCCTGCTCATTTCCCTGTCTTTCTGGGCACATACACTTAGATCTGGGATTGAAAGGGATGCTGGCAAAACAGGGTTTTCCATCCCTGGGCTCTCACACATGCCCAGTAAATGCCACTACTCATGCTCTAATTCAGGATTCTTTTAAAATCTAGGTTATTTTAAGTATAATTTGTATTTAATTACATTTTCAGTCATTAATACCTACAGTAGACCCATTTAAACAATACTTCCTTTGTAGAAAAGTTATTTTATTCTTTGTTTTAAATTAAATTATTATTTGTCTACATTCCAAACTTTGCCCGCCTTCCTGATCCCCCCTCCTGAAGTTCTTCACACCATCTCCCCTTTCTTTTGCCCCTCAGAGGGTGTTCCCCTCCCACCACACCTCTCATCCACCCACCCTCCTGCACCCCACCCTAGTATCCCTCTCCCCTGGGCATCAAGTCTCTACAGGATTAGGCACATGCTTTCTCACTGAGGCCAGACAAGACAGTCCTCTGCTACATATGTGCTGGGAGCCATGGACCAGTCCATGTATACGCTTTGATTTGTAGCTTAGTCACTGAGAGCCCTGAGGAGTCTGGGTTAGTTGATACTGTTGTTCTTCTTGTGGGGTTGCCCTATCCTTTAGCTCCCTCAATCCTTCCCCTAACTTTTCCATAGGGGACCCTATACCACATCTGATAGAAGGCTAACATCCAAAATATATAAAGAACTTAACAAGTTAGACATAAAAAATAACCAAACAACCCAACTACAAAATGGGATCCAGAGCTCAATAGAGAATTTTCAATGGAGGAATCTCAAATGGCACTTAAAGAAATGTATAGCATCCTTAGTAATCAGGGACATGCAAATCTAAATGACCCTGAGATTTCACCTCACACCAGTCAGAATGACTAAGATCAAAAACTCAGGTGACAGCAGATGCTGGCAAGGATGTGGAGAAAGGGAAACACTCCTCCATAGCTGGTGGGATTGCAAACTGGTAGAACCACTCTGGAAATCAGTCTGGCATATCCTCAGAAAGTCAGAAATAGTTCTACTTGAAGATCCAGCTATACCGCTCCTGAGCATAAAGTCAAAAAGTGCTCCACCATACCTCAAGGGCATATGTTCTAATAGGTTCATAGCAGCCTTATTTGCAATAGCCAGAAGCTGGAAAAACCCAGATGTCCTTTAACAGAAAAATGGATACTGTAACGGTTCATTTACACAATGGCGTATTCTCCAGCTATTAAAAACAAGGACATTGTGAATTTTGCAGATAAATAGATGGAACTAGAAAATACCATCTTGACTGAGGTAACTCAGATCCAAGAGGACATACATGGGATGTACTTACTGATAAGTGGATATCAGCCAAAAAGTACAAAATACCCATGATACACATCATAGACCTTTATGAAGTTTATCAAGAGAAAAAAAAGACCCAAGTGAGGATGCTTCAATCTCACTTAGATGGGGGAAGAAAATAATCATAGGAGGCAGAATGAGAGGGGGATCTGGTTGGAAGAGGGGAGTGAACAGAGAGAAAGGGAAGCAGGATCTGGTATGGAAGAAGAGACAGCAGAGAAGCCCAGAGAGCCAGGTTAATTGTCTTTGTAGGGGTTTCTTTCCTGCACAAAACATCATGTCCAAGAAGCAAGTTAGGGGGAAATGGGTTTATTCAGCTTACACTTCCACATTGCTGTTCATCACCAAAGGAAGTCAGGACTGGAACTTAAGGAGGTCAGGAAGCAGAAGCTGATGCAAGGCCATGGAGGGATGTTACTTACTGTCTTGCTTCCCTTGGCTTGCTCAGTTTGCTTTCTACAGAACCCAAGACTACCAGCCCAGGGACGGCACCACCCACAATGGGCTGGGTCCTCCCCCGCTTGATCACTAATTGAGAAAATGCCTTACAGCTGGGTCTCATGGATGCATTTCCTCAACTGAGACTCCTTTATCTGTGGTAAGTTCAGCTTGTGTCAAGTTGACACACAAAACCAGCCAATACCATAATGAATGGAAATATGCAGCTGTAGGGGGCGAGGGGGTGGGTGAACCTCTAGAAATCCCAGGAACCTCTTATGTGAGATGCTCCCAGGACTCAATGGGGATAATCTTAGCTGAAATGACCAACAGTGGGGAGATGAGACCTGAAGAGACCATCTCCAGTAGATAGAGAGGGCCCACGGTGGAGGAATGGGGTCACTCATTAACCTTCAAAATTTTTGACCCAGAATTGTTCCTGTCCAAAAGAAGTGCAGGGACAAAATTGGAGCAGAGACTGAAGGAAAGTCCACTCAGTGAATGGCCCAACTTGGGATCCATCCCACAGGAAGGCACCAAACCTTGATACTATTAGTGATACTATGTTTTGCTTATAAACAAGAGCCTAGTAGGGCTGTCCTCTGAGAGGCTCTATCATCAGCTGATTGAGACAGATCCAGATAGTTACAGCTAACTGTTGGACTGAGGTGGGGGACCCCTATAGAAAAATTATTTTGTTCTTAAGGAAAATGCCATCCTCTGCTACATATGGGGCTATGGGTTCTTCCACGTGTAATCTTTGGTTGGTGGTTTAGTACTTTACTTTCTTAAGCAATAAACATTTGAGAAAATCTGTTAGACAAATGTGTCGAGTAAATTCACTTTAGTCCAGTTCCTTGAAATCAGGATTTTTATTGAACAAAGAGGAGACCTGGATCTATAAACTTTTATGTTACATTGTTGTATATCCTCTCAAAACACCCCTAGTTTAAGGAAATAGGTTTACAAATGGTTTAGTATTCTTTCTATCATCACAAATAGTGAAGCACATGTAAAAGGCTCATTCTATCTCATTCATAGTATACAAACACACAGTCTATGACAGTATTTCCTTAAGTGCTGCCCTGTAGTAAAATTGAAAAGTTCAGTTTAATATCTCATAATTAGGATTAAGGCTCTTGACTTTTAGAATGGTATATAAAATAACTGCATGTGGTGTTAATTGATGAAGAGAAATGAATCAGGAAGAGCAGAAGGAAAGATGAGTAGATGAAAAAGAGAAGACATATATAAAAGATGCTAACAGTATTTATTCTCTGTGTGTGTGTGTGTGTGCGTGTGTGTGTGTGTGTGTACTCACAGAAGCATATATACACAATTATATTTTACAGTGAGCAGATATATTTTACAAGTCAGTAATTTCTATGACATATATCTTTCTATGCATGTCAACATACTTTTCTATTCCAGGAAACAAGGTTACCCGGAAGGCATCTATACCTATAATAAGAAAAAAAATATAGTCACTAAAGTTTCTAGTCTATATCATAATCTCCTTCTGTACCTACAAGCTTTTGAATAGACCAGGATGTCACTGATGTGATTTTATTAGGTTGTATGGAAATAATAAAGGGATTATTTTGGATTTAATGAAGGTCCCAAATTATGATGTTGAGTGAATCAAAAAGGAAGCCATCTTTGGTGGGCCCAATCAAGGAAACACCTTTTAAAATAGACCAAAAAGTCTGGGAAAGTCAGCTCAGCAGGGGAGGGAACAGACCATTGACCTGTGGAGGGGAATAAACCTTTTAAACTGATATATTATTGGTAACTTATTACATGACAATAAAAAGTAAACAGCAATGGATTGGAAGAAATATATGCACAGATTCTCAATCAATTAGAAGTTTCTTTAGAACCCAAGATGAAGTAAAAATCTTGAAGCCTCTTTCAGTTCTTTTTTTTTTTTTGATTATTTTTTATTTATTTATATTTCAAATGTTATATCCCTTTCCCGGTTTCCCATTCATAAACCCTCTATCCATCCCCTCCTCCTTCTTCTATGAGGGTGTTCCCCCACCCATCCACCCACCCCTTCCGGCGTCCCCACCCTGACATTCCCCTACACTGAGGGTTCAGCCTTAGCAGTACCAAGGGCTTCTCCTCCCAATGGTGTCCAACAAAGCTGTCCTCTGCTACATATGCAGCTGGAGCCATGGATCTGTCCATGTGTACTCTTTGGATGGTGGTTTAGTCCCTGGGAGCTCTGGTTGGGTAGTATTGTTGTTCTTATGAGGCTGCAAACCCCTTCTGCTCCTTTGATCCTTTTTCTAACTCCTCCAATGGGGAACTCCGTTTTGAGTTCAGTGGCTGACTGAAAGCTTCTGCCTTTGTATTTGTCATGCTCTGGCAGAGCCTCTCAGGAGACAGCCATATCAAGCTCCTGTCAGCATGCACTTCTTGGCATCAGCAACATTGTCTGAGTTTGGTGACTGTATGTATATGGGCTGGATTCCCAGTCCAAGTGGATCAAGAACCTTTACATGAAACCAGATAGACTCTAACTATTATAAGAAAAAGTGGGGAAGAGCCTCGAACACATGGACACAGTGGAAAATTTCCTGAACAGAACACCAATGGCTTATTTTCTAAGATCAAGAATCAACAAATGGGACTTCATAAAATTACAAAGGTTCTGTAAGCAAAGGACACTGTCATTAGGACAAAATGGCAACTAACAGATTTGGAAAAGAGCTTTACCAACCCTACATCCGATAGAGGGCTAATACCAGTATTCACAAAGAATTCAAGAAATTGGACTCCAGAGAATCAAATAAACCTATTTAAAAATGGGATACAGAGCTAAACAAAGAATTCTCAATTGAGGAATACTGAATGGTTGAGAAGCATCTAAAGAAATGTTCAGCATCCCTAGTCATAAGGGAAATGCAAATCAAAACAACCCTGAGATTCCACCTTACATCAGTTAGAATGACTAAGATCAGAAACTCAGGTGACAGCAGATGCTGGTGAGGATGTGGAGAAAGAAAAAGACTCTTCCATTGTTGGTGGTTTTGAAAGCTGGTACAACTACTCTGGAAACCAGTCTGGAGGTTCCTGAGAAAATTGGACATAGTATTAACTGAGGACCCAGCTATACCACTCCTGGGAATATACCCAAAAGATGCTCTAACATATAAATATGACACATGTTCCACTATGTTCATAGAAGCCTTATTTATAATAGCCAGAAACTGGAAAGAACCCAGATGTACCTCAACAGAGGAATGGATACAGAAAATGTGGTACGTTTGCACAGTGGAGTACTACTCAACTATTAAAAACAATTACTTCATGAAATTCATAGGCATATGGATAGAACTAGAAAATATCATCCTGAGTGAGGTAATCCAATCACAAAAGAACACACATGATATGCACTCACTGATAAATGGATATTAGCCCAAAAGCTTGGAATACCCAAGAGACAATTTAGATACAACATGAAGCTCAAGAAGAAGAAAGACCAAAGTGTGGATGCTTCAGCACTTCTTACAAGGGGGAACAAAATACTCACAGGAGGAAGTACGGAAATATAATATGGAGCAGAGACTGAAGAAAAGGCAGCCCAGAGACTGCCACGCATGGGGATCCATCCTACATGCGGTCACCAAACCCATCACTATTGGGGATGACAAGTCAGAAGCTTGATATAGCTGTCTCCTGAGAGGCTCTGCCAGAGCCTGACAAATATAAAGGTAATCCTTGCAGCAAACCATTGGACTGAGAACTGGGACCCCAGTGGAGGAGGTAGAGAAAGGACTGATGTAGCTGAGGGGAGTTGCAATCCCATAGGAAGAACAACATTATAAACCAACCAGACACCTCAGAGCTCCCAGGGATTAAACCCCTAACCAAAGAGTACACATGGAGAGATCCATGCCTTCTGCCTCATGCAGGATGACTTTGTCGGGCAACAATGGGAGGAGAGGCCCTTGGTCCTGTGAAGATTTAATGCCCAGTGTAAGGGACTGCCAAGGTGGGAAGGTGGGAAGGAGTGGGTGTGTTGGTGAGGAAGCACCTTCAGGAAGGCAGGGGGTTGGGGGATGGGCTAGGTGGTTTCTGGAGGAGAAACCTGGAACATGATAATATTTGAAGTGTAGATAAAGAAAATATCCAATAAAAAAATGAAAAAAAAGAAATTAAGTTGCTTCTAGAGGTTTCTCCAGGATTCAGTTACGAAGGAATTTTTATATTCTATTGTTTCTAAACAAAATAACAAAATAGTAAAGTTTTGTGTCAAGAAACTAAAAATTGAACATATAAATATTTATTAAGTGTGTCCTGGGTATTGTCATTGCCCTAGTTAGTGGAATTATGATTTGAATAGGTCTATTCTCTAGAAACTCACAATGTATCTGGGGAGGTACATTTACACAGATTAATATTTAACAAATTAACCATTCAGTGTTCATTCAAGTGAATGAATCAAGGTTCCTTCCTGTCGTGTGATCTCTTCATTAGACAGTAAGGCACTTTGCATTTAATAGAAAAGTAACTCTACACAGAGAAAATGATATGATTAGCCATGCCATTTAAAGTTTATATTCATAGGGCCCTCAAGTTTGCTCAGGGGTATTTAAATTTGGAGAGCTTATTGGTCATTAAAATAATGATAATTATGTTATAAATGAAAAAATGGTTGACTAACATTTCAACCCTCAATTGATGATGATTTTATAATTCTAGAGCAAATTTCAAACATTTGGAAAAAATGAAATGATTGCCTCAATTGAAAATAGGAGGCTAATATTGCCTGTGGAACTCAATTAGAAATTTTTTACCCTAAAAATTTTTTTATTGTTTAGTTTCAACAGAAGATAGCTGGCAACCATTGACTTCTAGGTGTAGCCAAAATTTTCAGTGAAATATTCTACTAGCAAAAAAATCATTTTGTGGATTTTAGCTTTCTTTTCTTTTTACAAATTGGTTTTGAGAAAAGCCTGACATAATAGAAATGTAATTAATTAGAGTTAATAATGATTTTCAAAATGTTTTGATCTATAGTCCTTAAGAATTATAATATACCTCCATTCATTTCCCAACTTTTAAAAACTATATTAATAAGGGCATTGGACTGTGCTGGGTACTGTGCATGTCAATACATAGATTTTTTGACTTTCAAATAATTTATTTTACAAAATAATATTCATACAGGCCCTAGATTTAATCTCCATTATGTTAAATATCTTGTAATTTTCTTGAATGCTCTTTCCAAAGGATGCTGCTTCTTGAAGCACCATCCTCATGCTTCTTCAATAGGAACATAAGGTAAGAGTCTCCATAAAGTAAATACATTTTTACATACAAAATGTGTATGACTGTGTGGTATATGATTTTCTACTTACTGATTTATTTGTTTTGGTTACGAGAATGATTGGGAAGGATAAAAATAAACGCACAAACAAAAATCTCAATATACAAGTGTAGATCAACAATGTAGAAGAGTTCAGGATAAAGAGAAATATAGAAAAAGTCAGAAACAGGAAAGAAAAATAGCACATGTACTTAAGCCCACAGATGTTTTGCATCTGTGTTCTGGGTTCTCCAGACCTGGGTGATACCATCAAGAATCACCTTCTACTCATAGACTGCATGGAAGTCTGCTTAGTAATCCCAGTTTATGACTGAGCACTTGAATAAAAACCTTTAGTTAAATTTGGGAGTCACAGATAATTAAAGACAAATCAAAGCCATTTACATCACAAACAAGTTTAAAGTGAACTTATAAGGCCTTGCCTAGATAAATATTGCCATAGCTACAGAGATTTCTGCCACACTGCTGCCTCTGGGGAGAACTTCTGCCTTCAACCTGCCATCAAACCTTCAGATTGCAGGTGACTATTTGAGTCTAAGATCTGTACCAAGAATTTAAGCGCTGCTTATTATTATACCATGAGACTCACTAAAAACACAGATAACTGGGTTTAATTAAAGCTACCTTTATTCTACCTAAATGCTTTGGAAGATAAATCCGGGACTAGCAGTTCACAGATCATCAGGCTGGTCTCCCTTTAACCCATAGTTGTAATTCAAATTTGCAAGATATCTCTTGCCCAAATCCTCTAGTTCACAATTCCTCTAGCCAAAAGCTAAAGCTTAGAGAAGATCTCAGGAGTAGCCCTTACCAAATGGACCTATGTGGATGTATCAGACACATAGGGAGGATTTCTATATGTTTTTTTTCAGGCAAGTTACTGATGATGACAAGTAAAAATTTTTTTTTGGTCCAAAATTGTGGTTCACAATGATGAATATTTGAGTAGACACAATGAAGAAAAAATGACGAGACAGCCTCAAGCTATTTGTGTGCTCAGTTTGGCATTATAATGTGTTAAAAATTTCCCTCATTGGTGAGATAGTGGTGAGGCTACTCTTATAAGTACCCTACCCCATGTGGAATCTCTCTTATAGCCACCAGATACTGTTTGCAGTGTGGACATTGCCATCATTTGTCCTCGTGATAACAGCACTGTTTGTGTTGGTCTCGTGCTTCTGCTGTTTCCCACGTTCCCACATTTCTGATACTCTCTGTATCAAATTTACTTTAAAATTATTTTCTCAAACTCCTCTTACTCTTCATTTTCTCCTGACTCTGCACAACAGTCTACAACTTCACTGAAAATATTTTTGTAGGTTACCAATGATGGACAGTGCTACATCCAATGATCTTACTGATGTAGCAACATATAGAACAGAGGTATCTCCTTGAAATACCTTCGTTCTTTTTTTTTTAATTAACCATTCCATTCATTTACATCTCAAATGATATCCCAATTCCCAGTTGCCCCTTCATAAACCCCAATCCCACACCTGCCCTCTCTCCCCTCTCCTTTGCCTCTATGTGGGTGCTTCCACACCCACCTACCCACTTCCACCCAACCACTAAAGCATCCCTCTATGCTGAGACATTGAACCCCCTAAGGACCAAGTGCCTCCCCTCCCATTGATGTCAGACAAGGCTACATAAGTATCTGGAGCCAACCATCCCTCCCTGTACACTCCTCGGTTGGTGGTCTAGTCACTGGGAGCACTGGATATTCTGGCCAGTTGACTTTGTTCTTTCTATAGGGTTGCAATCCCCCTCTGTTCCTCCAGTCCTTCCACCAACTCCCCTACTGGGGTCCCTGAGCTCAGTCTGATGGTTGGCTATGAGCATCCACCTCTGCAGTGGTCAGTTGCTGACAGAACCTACCAGGGAACAGCCACAGCAGGTCCCTCTCAGCAAGTGCCTCTTGTCAACAGCAACAGTGTCAGGTTTGGTGTCTGCAGACAGGATGGATTTCCAGGAGGGACAGTCCCTGAAGGACCCTTCCATCATTCTCTGCTCTATTTTTTGTCCCTGTCTTTTCTTTGGACAGGAACATTTCTGGGTTAAAAACTTTGAAATGGGTAGGTGGCCCCATCCCTTGACCTGGAGCTATGCCTATCTACGGGAAGTGGTCTACACAGGTTCTATCTCCCCTTCTCTGTGTGCATTTATACTAAAGTCATCTCTGTTGGGTCCTGGGAGCCTCTCATTTCCCTGGCTTCTGGGACCCTCCAGTGGCTATCCCCAGTTCCTCATCCCCCTGCTACATATTTTTATTTGATCTTCTGACCCTCTGTAACTCTCTCCTGTCTCCTCCAGTACCCGATATACCCCCGCTTATTTATTCCCCCTCCTCTCTGTCTCCCGAGTTTTCCCCTCCCTCATCCCTTAGATCATCCTATTCCCCCCTCAATGCAGGACTGAAGCATCCACACCTCAGTCTTCCTTCCTCCTAAACACCATAACATCTGTGGATTGTATCTTGAGCATTGTGAGTTTGTGGACTAATATCCACTTATTCCTGAGTACATACCATGTGTGTTCTTTTGTGTCTGTTTTAACTCACTCAGGATGATATTTTTTAGATCCATCCATTTGCCCGCAAATTTCATGAAGTCATTTTTATAGCTGAGTATTTTTATAGCTGTGTTCGATATTTGCCCAGTGGTGTAGTTGGGTCTTTTTCATCTGGTTTTCAAGTCCCATTCAATGTTGTTTCTCTCTTCTTACATCACCTCCTCTCCTTTTGATTCTTAGATGTCTCTTCTTTCTTTTCTGCCTCTGAATGTTGCTGTGTCCCAGGGATAAGTCCTAGGAGCTCTCCCTTTAATCCTTTATTGACAGGCCTTAGGGGTTGCATCCAGTGTCTGGCTTTACAAACTATCTTCATTCTGGCAACAATGAAGTTTGTATTTTTTTTAGACTGTATTTCTTCAATATCAACCGTCAATTGTGTGAAATCTCCTGTCTGGAAGTCTAAACTTCTATTCTTCCTTTGGCTCCTAAACATGACTGCCCTACAGTGCACTCAGTCATTTTACATGGCCTCTCCACTTTCCTGGTGTCCCATATTCCACGGTGCCCAGATTCTGTATTTTATATTTACATTTTTTGAGTTAACATTTCTAGTAGATATTTAAGGCATCATTTATGGTCATTTTACATTCTTGTCTCCATAGCTTCCAAAGTATTTTTCTCTTTCTGTTTTTACTCATGTTGGTAACCAAATTTCTCTTTGAAAACTTGGATTGATACACATCTCTCCGTATCAGTCCCATACAATGAAAGCAAGCATTGGCTAGACAACTTGCAAGATCGTCACCTCTTACCTGTCCCTCCTACTCCCCCATACATTACCATGGGCTCTGTCTCATCATACTAGCATGGCCTCACCTTTATGTTTCTGCTCACTCTGTCCTCCTGTGGACCATTCTTTCAGAGACCGTCAATCAGTGTGTGTTCAATCCATATTCACTTCTGCATTCCAATAAAACCTCCATAGAAGCACCAATAATTTCTCTCTCCTTTTTTGCCAGTCATGGTCATGTTCTAACCCATATGCATCTTACGTTTAATCATCCTCTATTGGAATGGGAGTTCCACAGAGCATTCATTTAAGGGTATTAGTATCTTATCTTCAGTATGTAACATACAAATTAAATGTATAAACATTTATTGACTTTACTGTAGGGATTCAAAATCGTTGTTAACAGATCATAAATTTTCTATAACACCATTGCCAAATATCTAACATAATATTTAGCGTTCATTTAATAAATTAGCATCCCTAAAATTGTATCCTATTAGAATTATTGAGAAGGTATTTTACATTGTTATTTTTATGTATTTGGTTATCTATTTGGTGTGTGAATTGTGTGTGTGTGCATGTATATGTGTGTGCATGTAGGTTTGCATATGCACATGCCACAGCAGGTATATGGTAGTTAGAGAACAGCTCCTTGGCGTGTGACCTCTCTTTCTACCATGTGGGTCTTCAGGATCAAATTGAGGTCATGAAACTTGGCATCAAGTGCCTTTATCCACAGACCTGCTTTATAATCTCTGAATAAGACATTTCTAAGACATATACTCTACCTACTGGCTTTACTGGTTGCCTGTAGAGTCTTCCTATTACTTTTATGCTATCTTTGCAGTTATACAGAAATGTTGGAAGTTACATAGAAATACGCCAAGTGAAGATTTTAGAAAGATGGAGGTTAGTCTTTTGAAGTCCATAACTTTCACTTCCTGCTGTGTTTAATTTCAGGACCACAGCCACGATTAAACTTTTAAAGGTGTGTGTTCTTTTATCTCGGGATCATATTGTAAGGAACTTATTATTTCGTGTGTGTGTGAAAAAAAATTCTCTAAAATCTTTTCATCAAGCTGTGCATTTGGGATCCTGTTTTTGAGAAGTTCTCTACCTTGCCTCCTGCTGTCAGTTGAGCACAGATGGATATGTGGCCATGTAAGAAGCAAGAGGAATGTTTTAGGGATGGTTTTATCACCTTGTTCCCAGAGATGCCTATATCTCCCTGGTACTATTTATGAAAGGTCCTGGCACTCAGAGTAGATGATCCCTCGGTACTGTGCTTCTGGGGCCAGCAGGAATGCCTAGAAGCAAGTTTGTCTGTGCCGATTTACCAGGTGCAAGAGAATGTGTTAAATGTTGCCGCTATCAGCATGTTCCTGGTCATTTAATGCAGGCGAGGCTGCATTCAGGTCAGAGGGAGGGTTTTGGTTGGCTTGTAGAGTGGAGATATTTATCCCTGACTCCGTAAACTTATGTCACTTATTATTGTGTTCAAGGGAGTTAGCATAGGTGGTGAGGTTGAAAGATCACCTTCATTACAGCGGTTCTTTCCAGCGAGCAGATCATATTGAGAAACTCTGACCTCCTTGAGAACTTTTAAAACTCAGTTAAATCTATACATTTTCTGCACGATGAATCTGAAGAGAAATTATTTTTGGTAGCTTTACTGATGACTCTTTGCACCTAACAGCACAAAGTTCTGGGTAAATAGTCAAGAAGTGTACAGATTCACCTTCCTAAGAGGGAGGCATAATGCAACTGGCATGAGGTTGCAGTGAAGCCTGTAGTTAAATCAAAGGGCATCCAGTACAAATAATAATGACCTGCCAACTCTTATACTTTAGGCTTTATAAATCGGAAGGAAATAGTTGTGAAAATAAAGTTTTCTTTTTAAGAATTATTGAATAATTATTTTATTTTTATTTTTAAAAATTTATTGGGGCAGCATTTGATGTGAATAAATAAATAATATTTTCAATCAATCTCTTTTCATTTTCAAAATTTATATTTACTCTGGTAATGAAAATCACCTTACTGCTATTTGAAGATTCCTTCAGAAGCCTTGGCTCAGCGTGGTTAAAAGAGTTATCATGGATCTTGCAGAAATTGTATGCATAATTCCTTAGCACTCACAATTTGTGAATTGACTGAAAGGGCTAGTTTTGGGATACTGGAACTTTACTCTAAGAGAGTGTGTTGTCTTATCTAAGGTGGTGTGCATAGCTATATGAGGCTGTGAGTCATGAGACTGGCTTACACACCGAGCACCCATTGACTGTAGGGTATGATGAACTTCAGAGCCTCTGTTTAAATATGTGCCTGTGCCAAAGAATACGCATTTGGCAGTTGCTTCCAATATTTTAAGACAGGTTTGGAAAAGTGGATGGACAGTACAATGAGAGGCAACAAAATTGAAATCTACAGCGTTCTATATGTCTAAAAGATTATATATAAAAATTCATTAACTGTCACATTAAAACAGATTAGATCTAACAAAAGTAATGTCTTTTTTGTGCATTTATTATTGTGTGAACTTCACCTGGTTAGGACTCAGTCATAAGAGAAAAATGTGTATCTCTGATTATGAGGTCATATTAATGCACCTGCATTATACTAAAACTCTAATCAGCTTGAAGTTTGATAACTTGCCTCACAAACAAATTCCTTTTGATAATGTCAATTTAAATAATTTGATATTTTTAGGTAAACAACACACTTTGGAGCTGTTCTGACTGATTTATGTAGCATTCAGAAGTTCAATGGTGTTTGATTCTAGCTGTTTTTCTATTAATCATATAAATGCTGCACCTCAGATATCCTGGAGTTCACTTTAATACTCTTAAGGTAGTTTTATTCTCTTTGCTTCTCCCTCCATTACATGAAACAAAGTTGCTGTCGTTGTTGTTGAGAATTTCAGAATTTAATACTCTGCATGTAATCATCTTTTCAGCAAAGAGTATGGAAAGCCAATATTACATGTTCAGTTTTACTGAAGGCCAATGGAAATTCATTACAGTGGATCCCTTCTTGTACTAAGGCAATATATAGCTGATCTGCTTTACCTAAACACAATATGGCAATCACAGAACTTTCCATCTATCTCAGAACACACATTTGCATCTTCCAAACTTTTAGAACTGGAGGCCAACATTTATCCATCACCTCTGGTTTTAGCATCTTATCCACTGATCACCTTCATTTGTTTGCTTTGTATTATTATTTTTAAGGCTGATTCCAAAACATTGCATAAAAAGCCTCCAAACATAGGATTCCTTTTATCTCAGCTTCCTAAATGTTACAGAAAGTACTGTCATCCCTACCTCTAACATTTAAAGAGTGTAATTTTAGTCCATGGAACAAAAACTTTTGTTGAAATTCTTTTCCATTTTTTATTTATTTTTCTCATCTAAATAACTGAATCTTTGTTCCCTTTACCTATGCATTTATTACATTCTTATTTGGTTTGGACATGATCATCAAAACTTTAAAGTTCCTTTGATTTTACGTGTAGAAGATTATTGGCCACGCATCTTCTCCTTCATCTATTCCTATAATTACATTATTTTGTCTTTCTCAAATGTCCCACAGTTCCTACATGTTCTTTTAGTGTATGTAAAAATTTCATATTTTTGTTTGTGAGGTATACACCTCACAAGTTGTTTACTCTTGAGTCTGGAAATATATCTTTTACTTGAATGTGCCATGCAACTCAAACTTGGTGTTTGGGAAAATTGTAAGGGAGCCTTATGAGTCTTAGCTGTAAATCTATTTGTAAGGTTTCCTCTTGAGTTTTTTAATTGGGTTATTGAGTTTTTCAACTACATTTTGAAATCATACACTAGCAACTTAGCAGCACGTCTGAGAGCCCTAGAACAAAAAGAAGCCAAGACACCCAAGAGGAGTAGCTGGCAGGAAATACTCAAACTCAAGCCAAAATCAACCAAATAGAAACAAAGAGAACTATACAGAAAATCAACAGAAACAAAATTGCTTCTTTGAGAAAATGAGCAAGATAGATAAACCCCAAGCCAAGCTAACTAAAGGGACCAGAGTCAGTATCCAAAAGAACAAAATCAGAAATGAAAAGAGAGACATAAAACAGAAACAGAGGACATTCAAACCATCACCAGATCCTACTACAAAAGCCTATAGTCAAGAAAACTGGAAATTCTAGATGAAATAGATGATTTTCTATACAGATACCACATACCAAAGTTAAATCAAGAGCAGGTAAACGATCTAAACAGGCCCATATCCCTTAAGGGAATAGAAAAAGTCATAAAATCCTCCCAACTATTAAAAGTCCAAGGCCAGATGGCTTTAGTGCAGAATTCTACCAGACCTTCAAAGAAGAGCTAATACCAACACTCCTCAAACTGTCCCATAAAATAGAAACAGAAGGAACATTGCCTAATTTGTTCTATGAAGCTTAAGCTCTTTTATGTATTTCTGTTACTTTATTAACTTGAGTTCCCACATTCTGGATTATTTTCTTTGTTTCATTCAGCCTTATGTTTGTTTTCTTGGGTATTACTTGGTCATTTTTTTCCTTTAAGATCATCCTCTTTAAGTTCACTGAGGTATTTTTGTTTCTTCTTTAAACTCCATGAGTCCATTGATGATATTTATAATTGTTCTATGAAAATCTGGGTCCTGAGGTTTAAATAGTTTTTGTGTGTGTGTTTATTTTTCTTTAGAGAACATTTCTTTAGAGAAGTAGGAGTGTGGAATATTTAGGGACTAGAAATGCTGTCTAGATCTTCTATGTTGTTTTGGGGATGAGATCTAGTTATGTGAGCTTTTCTTGTTGATTATGTGTCATACATAGGGTTATGTGTGCTGATGAATAGGATGTGCCACCCAACCCATATGTTTAGGTTTGGAAAATTGCAAGTACGGCTTACTAGTCTTAACTGGCAACTGTTCGTAGGGTGTGTTTGGGGATTAGGGAGGGTCATTCAGCCATACTTCCTAAGCTAGGTCAAAGCACAAAATTTTTTCTCCTTTCTTGGACCAACCTCGAATAACTTGATAAAATAGAAAAGAAAATTCTGCTTTGTCTACATTAAATATCAGACTTTGTCTAACATCCAAGTACAAATTAAACATAGATGGTTTAAATCAGAGAAGTTGTGTTGGAAAAAAAATAGAAGCTAATTATAGATGGCATTGAAGTCCTTGGGAATGGATGAGATCACTTACCAATTGGTGGAGAAGAAGAGAGAGAACATCCACTAAGAGCAGAAGTTATTGAAACATGGATGTCTGGATCAGAAACTGCATCAAAGATAGAAATAAATGTCATTTCTGCATGTGGCACCAAAGAAAGCTTCATGTAGTAAATGCCTTTAAATCCAGGCCTAAAGTAATGGCAGCATTTTCACAGCAATATTCATAAAATGGATTCAAGGCAGCAAGAAGCTGCATAAAAGTCTCATGTGGATTAGGTTTGGGATGCATTTGATAGACACATAATTTAACTTGAGTATTTCTTATATACATTTCGAGTGTTATTCCCTTTCCCGGTTTCCGGGCAAACATCCCCCTCCCCCCTCCCCTTCCTTATGGGTGTTCCCCTCCCAACCCTCCCCCCATTGCCGCCCTCCCCCCATAGACTAGTTCACTGGGGGTTCAGTCTTAGCAGGACCCAGGGCTTCCCCTTCCACTGGTGCTCTTACTAGGATATTCATTGCTACCTATGGGGTCAGAGTCCAGGGTCAGTCCATGTATAGTCTTTAGGTAGTGGCTTAGTCCCTGGAAGCTCTGGTTGCTTGGCATTGTTGTACTTTTGGGGTCTCGAGTCCCTTCAAGCTCTTCCAGTTCTTTCTCTGATTCCTTCAATAGGGGACCTATTCTCAGTTCAGTGGTTTGCTGCTGGCATTCGCCTCTGTATTTGCTGTATTTTGGCTGTGTCTCTCAGGAGCGATCTACATCCGGCTCCTGTCGGTCTGCACTTCTTTGCTTCATCCATCTTGTCTAATTGGGTGGCTGTATATGTATGGGCCATATGTGGGGCAGGCTCTGAATGGGTGTTCCTTCAGTCTCTGTTTTAATCTTTGCCTCTCCCTTCCCTGCCAAGGGTATTCTTTTTCCTCATTTAAAGAAGGAGTGAAGCATTCACATTTTGATCATCCGTCTTGAGTTTCGTTTGTTCTAGGGATCTAGGGTAATTCAAGCATTTGGGCTAATAGCCACTTATCAATGAGTGCATACCATGTATGTCTTTCTGTGATTGGGTTAGCTCACTCAGGATGATATTTTCCAGTTCCAACCATTTGCCTACGAATTTCATAAACTCGTTGTTTTTGATAGCTGAGTAATATTCCATTGTGTAGATGTACCACATTTTCTGTATCCATTCCTCTGTTGAAGGGCATCTGGGTTCTTTCCATTTTCTGGCTATTATAAATAAGGCTGCGATGAACATAGTGGAGCACGTGTCTCTTTTATATGTTGAGGCATCTTTTGGGTATATGCCCAAGAGAGGTATAGCTGGATCCTCAGGCAGTTCAATGTCCAATTTTCTGAGGAACCTCCAGACTGATTTCCAGAATGGTTTTACCAGTCTGCAATCCCACCAACAATGGAGGAGTGTTCCTCTTTCTCCACATCCTCGCCAGCATCTGCTGTCACCTGAGTTTTTGATCTTAGCCAATCGCACTGGTGTGAGGTGAAATCTCAGGGTTGTTTTGATTTGCATTTCCCTTATGACTAAAGATGTTGAACATTTCTTTAGGTGTTTCTCAGCCATTCGGCATTCCTCAGCTGTGAATTCTTTGTTTAGCTCTGAACCCCATTTTTTAATAGGGTTATTTGTTTCCCTGCGGTCTAACTTCTTGAGTTCTTTGTATATTTTGGATATAAGGCCTCTATCTGTTGTAGGATTGGTAAAGATCTTTTCCCAATCTGTTTGTTGCCGTTTTGTCCTAACCACAGTGTCCTTTGCCTTACAGAAGCTTTGCAGTTTTATGAGATCCCATTTGTCGATTCTTGATCTTAGAGCATAAGCCATTGTTGTTTTGTTCAGGAAATTTTTTCCAGTGCCCATGTGTTCCAGATGCTTCCCTAGTTTTTCTTCTATTAGTTTGAGTGTGTCTGGTTTGATGTGGAGGTCCTTGATCCACTTGGACTTAAGCTTTGTACAGGGTGATAAGCATGGATCGATCTGCATTCTTCTACATGTTGCCCTCCAGTTGAACCAGCACCATTTGCTGAAAATGCTATCTTTTTTCCATTTGATGGTTTTGGCTCCTTTGTCAAAAATCAAGTGACCATAGGTGTGTGGGTTCATTTCTGGGTCTTCAATTCTATTCCATTGGTCTATCTGTCTGTCTCTGTACCAATACCATGCAGTTTTTATCACTATTGCTCTGTAATACTGCTTGAGTTCAGGGATAGTGATTCCCCCTGAAGTCCTTTTATTGTTGAGGATAGCTTTAGCTATCCTGGGTTTTTTGTTATTCCAGATGAATTTGCAAATTGTTCTGTCTAACTCTTTGAAGAATTGGATTGGTATTTTGATGGGGATTGCATTGAATCTGTAGATTGCTTTTGGTAAAATGGCCATTTTTACTATATTAATCCTGCCAATCCATGAGCATGGGAGATCTTTCCATCTTCTGAGGTCTTCTTCAATTTCTTTCCTCAGTGTCTTGAAGTTCTTATTGTACAGATCTTTTACTTGCTTGGTTAAAGTCACACCGAGGTACTTTATATTATTTGGGTCTATTATGAAGGGTGTCGTTTCCCTAATTTCTTTCTCGGCTTGTTTCTCTTTTGTATAGAGGAAGGCAACTGATTTATTTGAGTTAATTTTATACCCAGCCACTTTGCTGAAGTTGTTTATCAGCTTTAGTAGTTCTCTGGTGGAACTTTTGGGATCACTTAAATATACTATCATGTCATCTGCAAATAGTGATATTTTGACTTCTTCTTTTCCGATCTGTATCCCTTTGATCTCCTTTTGTTGTCTGATTGCTCTGGCTAGAACTTCAAGAACTATATTGAATAGGTAGGGAGAGAGTGGGCAGCCTTGTCTAGTCCCTGATTTTAGTGGGATTGCTTCAAGTTTCTCTCCATTTAGTTTAATGTTAGCAACTGGTTTGCTGTATATGGCTTTTACTATGTTTAGGTATGGGCCTTGAATTCCTATTCTTTCCAGGACTTTTATCATGAAGGGGTGTTGAATTTTGTCAAATGCTTTCTCAGCATCTAATGAAATGATCATGTGGTTCTGTTCTTTCAGTTTGTTTATATAATGGATCACGTTGATGGTTTTCCGTATATTAAACCATCCCTGCATGCCTGGGATGAAGCCTACTTGATCATGATGGATGATTGTTTTGATGTGCTCTTGAATTCGGTTTGCCAGAATTTTATTGAGTATTTTTGCGTCGATATTCATAAGGGAAATTGGTCTGAAGTTCTCTTTCTTTGTTGTGTCTTTGTGTGGTTTAGGTATAAGAGTAATTGTGGCTTCGTAGAAGGAATTTGGTAGGGCTCCATCTGTTTCAATTTTGTGGAATAGTTTGGATAATATTGGTATGAGGTCTTCTATGAAGGTTTGATAGAATTCTGCACTAAACCCGTCTGGACCTGGGCTCTTTTTGGTTGGGAGACCTTTAATGACTGCTTCTATTTCCTTAGGAGTTATGGGGTTGTTTAACTGGTTTATCTGTTCCTGATTTAACTTCGATACCTGGTATCTGTCTAGGAAATTGTCCATTTCCTGAAGATTTTCAAATTTTGTTGAATATAGGTTTTTATAGTAAGATCTGATGATTTTTTGAATTTCCTCCGAATCTGTAGTTATGTCTCCCTTTTCATTTCTGATTTTGTTAATTTGGACACACTCTCTGTGTCCTCTCGTTAGTCTGGCTAAGGGTTTATCTATCTTGTTGATTTTCTCAAAGAACCAACTTTTGGTTCTGTTGATTCTTTCTATGGTCCTTTTTGTTTCTACTTGGTTGATTTCAGCTCTGAGTTTGATTATTTCCTGCCTTCTACTCCTCCTGGGTGTATTTGCTTCTTTTTGTTCTAGAGCTTTTAGGTGTGCTGTCAAGCTGCTGACATATGCTCTTTCCTGTTTCTTTCTGCAGGCACTCAGCGCTATGAGTTTTCCTCTTAGCACAGCTTTCATTGTGTCCCATAAGTTTGAGTATGTTGTATCTTCATTTTCATTAAATTCTAAAAAGTTTTTAATTTCTTTCTTTATTTCTTCCTTGACCAGGTTATCATTGAGTAGAGCATTGTTCAATTTCCACGTATATGTGGGCATTCTTCCCTTATTGTTATTGAAGACCAGTTTTAGGCTGTGGTGGTCCGATAGCACGCATGGGATTATTTCTATCTTTCTGTACCTGTTGAGGCCCGTTTTTTGACCAATTATATGGTCAATTTTGGAGAAAGTACCATGAGGAGCTGAGAAGAAGGTATATCCTTTTGCTTTAGGATAGAATGTTCTATAAATATCCGTTAAGTCCATTTGGCTCATGACTTCTCTTAGTCTGTCTACATCACTGTTTAATTTCTGTTTCCATGATCTGTCCATTGATGAGAGTGGGGTGTTGAAATCTCCCACTATTATTGTGTGAGGTGCAATGTGTGTTTTGAGCTTTAGTAAGGTTTCTTTTACGTATGTAGGTGCCCTTGTATTTGGGGCATAGATATTTAGGATTGAGAGTTCATCTTGGTTGATTTTTCCTTTGATGAATATGAAGTGTCCTTCCTTATCTTTTTTGATGACTTTTAGTTGGAAATTGATTTTATTTGATATTAGAATGGCTACTCCAGCTTGCTTCTTCTGACCATTTGCTTGGAAAGTTGTTTTCCAGCCTTTCACTCTGAGGTAGTGTCTGTCTTTGTCTCTGAGGTGTGTTTCCTGTAGGCAGCAGAATGCAGGGTCCTCGTTGCGTATCCAGTTTGTTAATCTATGTCTTTTTATTGGGGAGTTGAGGCCATTGATATTGAGAGATATTAAGGAATAGTGATTATTGCTTCCCGTTATATTCATATTTGGATGTGAGGTTATGTTTGTGTGCTTTCATTCTCTTTGTTTTGTTGCCAAGACGATTAGTTTCTTGCTTCTTCTAGGGTATATCTTGCCTCCTTATGTTGGGCTTTACCATTTATTATCCTTTGTAGTGCTGGATTTGTAGAAAGATATTGTGTAAATTTGGTTTTGTCATGGAATATCTTGGTTTCTCCATCAATGTTAATTGAGAGTTTTGCTGGATACAGTAACCTGGGCTGGCATTTGTGTTCTCTTAGGGTCTGTATGACATCAGTCCAGGATCTTCTGGCCTTCATAGTTTCTGGCGAGAAGTCTGGTGTGATTCTGATAGGTCTCCCTTTATATGTTACTTGACCTTTTTCCCTTACTGCTTTTAATATTCTTTCTTTATTTTGTGCGTTTGGTGTTTTGACAATTATGTGACGGGAGGTGTTTCTTTTCTGGTCCAATCTATTTGGAGTTCTGTAGGCTTCTTGTATGTCTATGGGTATCTCTTTTTTTAGGTTAGGGAAGTTTTCTTCTATGATTTTGTTGAAGATATTTACTGGTCCTTTGAGCTGGGAGTCTTCACTCTCTTCTATACCTATTATCCTTAGGTTTGATCTTCTCATTGAGTCCTGGATTTCCTGTATGTTTTGGACCAGTAGCTTTTTCCGCTTTACATTATCTTTGACAGTTGAGTCAATGATTTCTATGGAATCTTCTGCTCCTGAGATTCTCTCTTCCATCTCTTGTATTCTGTTGGTGAAGCTTGTATCTACAGCTCCTTGTCTCTTCTTTTGGTTTTCTATATCCAGGGTTGTTTCCATGTGTTCTTTCTTGATTGCTTCTATTTCCATTTTTAATTCCTTCAACTGTTTGATTGTGTTTTCCTGGAATTCTTTCAGGGATTTTTGCGATTCCTCTCTGTAGGCTTTTACTTGTTTATTAATGTTTTCCTGTGCTTCCCTAAGTGTGTTCATGTCTTTCTTGAAGTCCTCCAGCATCATGATCAAATATGATTTTGAAACTAGATCTTGCTTTTCTGGTGTGTTTGGATATTCCATGTTTGTTTTGGTGGGAGAATTGGGCTCCGATGATGGCATGCAGTCTTGGTTTCTGTTGCTTGGGTTCCTGCGCTTGCCTCTCGCCATCAGATTATCTCTAGTGTTACTTTGTTCTGCTATTTCTGACAGTGGCTAGACTGTCCTATAAGCCTGTGTGTCAGGAGTGCTGTAGACCTGTTTTCCTCTCTTTCAGTCAGTTATGGGGACAGAGTGTTCTGCTTTCGGGCGTGTGGTTTTTCCTCTCTACAGGTCTTCAGCTGTTCCTGTGGGCCTGTGTCTTGAGTTCACCAGGCAGCTTTCTTGCAGCAGAAAAGTTGGTCTTACCTGTGGTCCCGAGGCTCAAGTTCGCTCGTGGGGTGCTGCCCACGAGCTCTCTGCAGCGGCAGCAACCAGGAAGACCTGTGCCGCCCCTTCCGGGAGCTTCAGTGCACCAGGGTTCCAGATGGTCTTTGGCTTTTTCCTCTGGCGTCCGAGATGTGTGTGCAGGGAGCAGTCTCTTCTGGTTTCCCAGGCTTGTCCGCCTCTCTGAAGGTTTAGCTCTCCCTCCCACGGGATTTGGGTGCAGAGAACTGTTTATCTGGTCTGTTTCCTTCAGGGTCCGGTGGTGTCTCCAGCAGGGGTCCTGCCGCTCCTGGGCCCTCCCCCACGGGAGCCCAGAGGCCTTATACAGTTTCCTCTTGGGCCAGGGATGTGGGCAGGGGTGAGCAGTGTTGGTGGTCTCTTCCGCTCTGCAGCCTCAGGAGTGCCCACCTGACCAGGCGGTTGGGTCTCTCTCTCACCGGGTCTGGGAGCAGAGAGCTGCTGCGGGCCGGGATCCGCGGGTGTGGGACTTCCGGTAAACACAGAACGTGCCCGGTTCTAGAGAAATTCTGCTTCCGTGTGTCCCAAGCTCACCAGGCAGCTTTCTTGCAGCAGAAAATTTGGTCTTACCTGTGGTCCCGAGGCTCAAGTTCGCTCGTGGGGTGCTGCCCAGGGGCTCTCTGCAGCGGCATCAACCAGGAAGACCTGTGCCGCCCCTTCCGGGAGCTTCAGTGCACCAGGGTTCCAGATGGTCTTTGGCTTTTTCCTCTGGCGTCCGAGATGTGTGTGCAGGGAGCAGTCTCTTCTGGTTTCCCAGGCCTGTCTGCCTCTCTGAAGGTTTAGCTCTCCCTCCCACGGGATTTGGGTGCAGAGAACTGTTTATCCGGTCTGTTTCCTTCAGGGTCCGGCGGTGTCTCCGGCAGGGGTCCTGCCGCTCGACACATAATTTAACCAGCAGCAAAGCTTGAGTATCCATTCCTCTGAGTGGTGAAACCCAATAGCCTTAATTGTCCTTGTGTTTGGCATGGGTCTCAACTGGTAATATATTTGATCCTCATGTTTTATTCCTTTTCTGTTCCTGGTGTTTTGGTGGCAGTAGAGTAGAGCCTATAAGTTGTAATTTATTAAGGGACACAGCTCCTACTTTTCACAATTCAGAGAAGGCTCTGGGTTTACCCATGAAGTGTTAGAGTAATGTACTGATTATATTTCAAATCAAGTCTTATCTGTGGAAAATTCAATGCAGTCACCAAGAAGCACTGGATATTATCACACTGGAACTTCCACAGATTTCTGTGCTGTGTTATTCCTAGTGTATAAGTTCAAATTCTTAGAATTCAATATGAATTTGTCATTGTTAATAACTCTAATATAAGGAATATGCTGTACATATTTGATCATTGCTATTTAAAGTTGATTATGTTTTCATTTATTTTGTAGCAATGATTTCATATTAAAACATTCTATCTAGGATGCAGGTCCCTCAATAATCAGAAAGGAAACAAAATTGCCTGTCTCAGGAAGTAAACAACTCCTAACTCAATAGGAAGCTCCTGAAACTTAGATAAATCATAAGACCACTTCCCCAAGTATGTATAAATAGTAAAGACAACAGGAGATGGGACTTTACAGACCTGGGGAGTTATAGGAATCTACAGGGATATTGCTTTCCCAGATTGTCATCCATGCTGGATTGGGCTTTTCTATGATGGAGTTGTTTGACTTCACATAGCTCATGCTCCTGTAGATTAGTCCTCATCCATATTAACATAAGCAAACCAAATAACCAATATATTTACCAAGTTGAACTTAAGAGAGATTGTTACTATAGTCTGTCAGCAATTTCCTATCTGGAGTGAATAGATGTTTTTATGCACATCTCCAAGGAAAATCTCCTGATTTTTTTTCAGTAGCTATGAAGCTTTTCTGCTGATACCATGTTGGTTGAAGCATGCCTTGTATATGCAAATGGAGGTTCAGTCATAAATTTAGTGTATTTAGTTGAAAACCTAGAATTGCTCTTTTTAGTACTGTTGATCCAGGAGTATATTGTTGTTTGTTTTTTATTTGTTTTGTTTTGATGTTGTTCAAACAACTGGCCAAATAGCTACTTTTCATATTCTAAAATCTTATAGATTTTACTATCACTGATACCTCTCTCCCTGCTTCGTTCATGTCATTTCCTGTACACATTTATAATTTCCTGGGTGATCCACTGCTGATGAGCATAAGTCTACATTGCTGTTACTGTTTGATTATTTCTTGGTACAATGGAGCCCTGATCTGTCGAGATCAGCAGTAATGCTGCCTTCTTTTTCTTTTACTCTATCTTGACTCTCTTCTTTCTTGAGATTCCAGGATGTTTCCGATGAAGTCCATGCAAAAACTAGTAGTAGGCATCATAGCACAAGCACAAAAGTGCCTAAGTAAAGGACAATAAAAGCTAAGAAAAGTTATTAATGAAAACATTATTGTCCTAGAGCTCTGTTGGCACAAGAAATAACATTTCTCATGTTTTCTGACTCAGGATAATGAAAGACTTGGGTTTCCGGAGGTAGGGTTAAAATTGCACGGTGACAGATATCCTTGCAAACTATCCCTGGAAATCCCAAGTGAGATATTACTCTTTCTTAGCACATTCTAGAACCCTGCACTTTTGCTACTATTAATACATAAGGCCCTCCAGGGAACAGGCACAAGTAAGGGATGATGCCTTGTGGCCTTAGTTCACCATCTGCTTATTTCTGTAAATTGAGTTTCCCAAGAAGAAAACCATGAAAACAGCTCTTGTCAATCTCTTGATCTAATTTTCTTAATTATATGCAATTTGAATTGGATATAAATATAACAATATTGAGCATAATTTAATTCCAACATCTAATTGCATGAAACTACTGTGTTTTTGCCAAATGATGCCCCCTATCCGTATTTTTCTCTTTTCCTTTGGTCTCAGTGCCATTAATTAGATGTTCATATTTTCCATTGTTGCTTGGGGTCATGTTACCCACAGTCACTTACACTGTACCTATCCCTGTGTTTCCAGTTTGCTATGAAATTTGTGGAAGTCAATGCTGATATTACCAATCTTTACTATTATCCTCATATGTTTAATTCTTTTACCTTGTTTTAAAATTAAATATAATTTTATTGACACCCATTTGTAATACTTTGAAGCTCTTCTTATATGAGTTGAGAACAGAACAATTCTTACAGAGAATGGGGATAGAGAAAGAAGAGAAGATGAGATGTTGGTAAATGTATATAAAGTTACAATTTGATATTCATCTTTTCAAAATTAATGAAAGTAAATTATACATAAAATATACAATATTACAAATATAGGTGCTACAATATAATATTTTGAGGCATATGTAAATGTGTAATATGAAGTCAGGCTAAACATAACTCATTAGACATTATTTCTTTAAGTTTTTAAAACATTTGTAAATGTGCATATTTCTGTCTTGGTACGTGCACATAAATGCACTTGCCTGCCAAGGTCAGAAGAAGCCATTGGAGATTCCTATACCTGGAGTTACTGGCTATTGTGAACCATCTGACATAGATGCTTTACTTGATCTTAACCATAGAGCTCTCTCCATCTGTTAAACATCCTTTCTTAATGGTGAAAGCATTTAAAATTCTTTCCTATAACTATCTGAAACATCCAGTACATAATCATTGTCTGTGTTTTTCCCTTCTGTCTAATAGCATTCCAGATCATACTGGTTCTATTTAACTATACCTCACCATCATTTCCTTATCCTCTCCCCATCTCTCCTTTTCTGGTACTATTCCCAGACTTTGGTCACACACATTCTGACTCCAAATTCTATGAGATTAACTTTATTTCTTATTGTTTCTTTAAGAGAGATATTATATGCTACTAGTTTCCCTGTCTGTGGCTTACTTTATTTAATTTAATGATTTCTGATTCCATCTGTGTTGTTATAGGTGTTGATATCCGCCTTTGCATGACTTAATAGTATTCCATTATGTGCATGAAGTTATATCTTATTTATTAATCTGTTGATGAAGAATTAATTTGTTCTCATTTCTTGCCCATTATGAATACTGCTGAAATAAACACGGGTGTGCAGAGACCTTTTGGCAGATTTTATTTTCTTTGAAAAAATATATATTGATGAGTTAAAATTCTGGAACATACAGTAGTTCTGGTTTAGTTCTTTGAGGAACTTCCATGCCCTTTCCTTACTGGCTACACCAGTAACAGTATGCAAGCACTCCATCTTCTGCACATCCTTCTCAGCACTTTAAAATGTTTATCCATTTTTACACTAGCCTTTGATTTTACACTAGCCTCCGTGGTTGTGGTTTGTGTTTGCATCTTCCTGATGGTTAAGTATATGAAGCATTTTTTGCTGCTGGCTAGTCATTTTACTAAATTCCTTTGAGAAAGGTTTAGATTCAGTATTCACCTTTAGTCTCTCTTTGACTCCTCTCTTAGTCTTAAGTCTACTATGTATTCCAGCTATTTGTGCCCTGACAGGTATGGACTTATAATAATTCCTACTGTTCTGTAGGCCTTCTCTTTGTTCTTTTGATAATCTCTTGCATTATACTTCTGGGAGAGTCACCATCCCTGACTTCAAGCAGTATTACAGAGCAATAGTCATAAAAAATGTATGGTATTGGTATAGAGACAGGCAGGTAGATCAGTGGAACAGAAATGAACCCACACACCTATGGCCACTTGATCTTTGACAAAGGAGCTAAAACCATCCAATAGAAGAAAGATAGCATTTTCAACAAATGGTGCTGGTTCAACTAGAGGTCAGCATGTAGAAGAATGCAAATCGATCCATGCTTATCACCATGAACAAAGCTTAAGTCCAAGTGTGTCTCGCCCAACCTCGACCAGCAAGGAAGACACAACCAGCAAATATCTTCTTCAAGCAGTTTTACTCAGGAACCTTGATACAATCTTCTGACCCTGGGGAACCCCCGCACCACACTTAAATAGCTAGCACTGGCCAATCCTAGCAAGCCACGTGGGGATAGCGGATAGGTTGTATCTATGCGGAAGCGACCAGGCCAAGCAGGAACAGCCAAATAAGGATTTGTTTTTCACAAGGAGGGGAAGGCGGAAACCGGCGCCATCCCCGGGGCACAGGACCTCACAGCTCCCTACACAAGTGGATCAAGGACCTCCACATCAAACCAGATACACTCAAACTAAGAGAAGAAAAAGTGGGGAAGCATCTCGAACACATGGGCACTGGAGAAAATTTCCTGAACAAAGCACCAATGGCTTATGCTCTAAGATCAAGAATAGACAAATGGGACCTCATAAAACTGCAAAGCTTTTGTAAAGCAAAAGACACTGTAATTAGAACAAAACGGCAATCAACGGATTAGGAAAAGATCTTCACCAATCCTACAACTGATAGAGGGCTAATATCCAAAATATACAAAGAACTCAAGAAGTTAGAGTCCAGAGAGCCAAATCACCCTATTAAAAATGGGGTACAGACCTAAACAAAACATTCTCATCTGAGGATTAGTGAATGGCCAAAAAGCACCTAAAGAAATCTTCAACATCCTTAGTCATCAGGGAAATGCAAATGAAAACAACCCTGAGATTCTACCTCACACCAGTCAGAATGGCTAAGATCAAAAACTCAGGTGACAGCAGATGCTGGTGAGGATGTGGAGAAAGAGGAACACTCCTCCATTGTTAGTGGGATTGCAGACTGTTAGAACCACTCTGAAAATTGGACATTACACTACCTGAAGACCCAGCTATACCTCTCTTGGGCATATACCCAAAATATGCCCCAACATATAACAAAGATACATGCTCCACTATGTTCATATCAACCTTATTTGTAATAGCCAGAAGTTGGAAAGAACCCAGATGCCCTTCAACGAGGAATAGATTAAAAAATGTGGTACATCTACACAATGGAGTACTACTCGCTATCAAAAACAATGACTTCATGAAATTCATAGGCAAATGGAATGAACTAGAAAATATCTTGAGTGATGTTATTCAATCACAGAAAAACACACTGGTATGTACTCATTGATAAGTGAATATTAGCCAAAAAGCTTAAATTACCCAAGATGCAAACTACAGACCACAGGAAGCTCAAGAAGAATGATCAAAATGCAGATGCCCCCACTCCTTCTTAAAAGGGGGAAATATTCATAGGAGGGGATATGGAAGCAAAGTTTAGAGCAATGACTCAAGGAATGGTCTTTAAGAGCCTGACACACATGTGGCCCATATATATACAGCCACCAAAACTAAATAAGATTGATGAAGCTAAAAAATGTATGCGGAAAGGGACTGGATATAGATTTCTCCTGAGAGACACATCCAGAGCACGTCCAATACAGAGGTCAATGCTAGCAGCAAATCACCAAACTGAGAATAGGACCCCCTTGTTGAGAATTAGAGGAAGTATTGAAAGAGTCGAAGGAGCTTGCGACCCCATAAAAACAACAATGCCAACCAACCAGAGCTTCCAGGGATTAAACCACTACTGAAAGACTATACATGGACTGACCCAGGGCTCCAACTGCATATGTAGCAGAGAATAGCCTTGTTGGGGCAACAGTGGAAGGGAAAGCCCTTGGTCTTGCCAAGGTTGAACTCCCAGTGCAGGGAAATAAGGGGGAGGGCAATAAGGGGGATATATAGGGGAAATACCCCTATGGGGGAGGGGGAGGGGAGGGAATGGGGGCTTATGGACAGAAAACAGGTAAGGAGAATAACCTTTGAAATGTAAGTAAAGAAATACATAATAAAAAATTAAAAAATAAGTTCAGATTTCATTTTCATGCTAGTTGTTTGTCTATTCTCATTTTCTCTCCTGTGTTTTGGAATTCAGTTGGAAACATTCTAATTCACTTCAACTGTCTGTAGTGTTTCTCCAGCTTCTGACTTTCAACAAATTTATTAGTTTCAGGACATTAGTCTATCTTTTGCTGGCTTTGTCACTGCTGAGGCAGAGAGCTAATTTCATTGTTCTATATGTGAATAGTGAGGATTTCAGCAGTTTGTGGAAAAGACATTCTTTTCTCTAATAAACGTTTTCTTCCCTTTGCTGACATTCAGTTGGATGCATGGGTTTATTTTTAGGCTTTATTTCTTTTACAGGTTTCTTCATTTTTATGACAAAACAGTCAGAAGCTAGTTGGATTCCTAAACTGTCACTTTATATTTTGATGTTAACCACTGAAATCTCTCCTGCTTTTCTCTTTTCTCCCACAAAACACTATAACTTCTTCCTTTCCAGAGAATTATGACAATAATATTTTAGTAGGAATTGTATCAAACTTTTAGGTCTCTTTGGCAGGTACAGACATTTTAACAACATTGACTCCTCCAAATCATGAATGCCGGATGTTTTTGCTTTATAAACATGTTTGCTTGAATGTGGGTTTGTATTTGTATATATGTGTTTGTGAATATGTATTTATGAGCATGTATTCATGTGTGAGTGTGTCTATTTGTATCCATCTATGTATGTATTGTGTATGTATATATGTATGTATGTATGTATGTATGTATGTATCTGCTTATGTTTCTGTGTGTACAATACATTTGTATATTTTTATTCATTGATTTCTTTCATCAATGCCCTATAATTTTCACCAGATCCTTTAATTTTGTTAAATATACTTCTAGGAATTTCAATGTTTTGAAACTATTATAAGTAATATTTCTACTTTTATTTCTGTTTCAGGAAATGGCTACTAACAGGTAAAGTGCTACTGATTTTATATATTGATTTTGTATTCAGAAAATTTGATTAATCCATTTATTATTTCTCATAGGTGTCTTGCTGAATTCTTTGTGGGTAGGTTTCTACACAAAATATATCACCTGCCAACTCTGACATTTTATTTCTTCTTTTTACCTTTGTTGCATTCATTATCTTCTCTGTTTCTCAGTATAGGACTTCAAACAATATGCTGAACTAAATACAGTGAAGTTTGCACTGATGGAATCTCAATATATATAACTATCTTCACACAATCTGCACAAATCATGGCAGTCAGCATTTTGTCCAGCAGATGAAGTGCTCTTATGAGTCATTTCTGGCTGAGGAACCACAAGATACTGAGAAATATGAGAAGAGTTCCTTGGTAGCTTACCCATGCCCAAATTGTCAGCCTTACACAGATTGTTATGATAACTGTCTGTCTGTCTATCCATTCATCTATCTATCTATCTATCTATCTATCTATCTATCTATCTATCTATCTATCTATATATCTATCTATCATCTATTGATCTGGACAGGAAGAGGTGGTTTGGGGCCATGAAAGGACATAAAGGAGGGGAAAAAGAAGTAGGTATAACTAAAATTCCTTGTACTTATGTCTGGAATTCTTTAAAGAATAGTGAAAGAGTACATTCCTTTTCTAGTTCAGAGCTCGGGCAGTTCTAGCTTTACTCTAGTGTGAGGTCATCTGTTTCTTACTAAATGCAATATATTACACTGAAGTACTTTCCCTCTACACACACACACACACACACACACACACACACACACACACACACACGTATATATATATATGTATATATTTGCCTGGTTCCCCCTTTCTATAGAAGTTGCATCTCAGTTTGCCTTGCATTGCACTGTCCTTCATCTTTGCCATGAATCTGACTCAACCGTGATTCGTCTCCATACTTCCTGACTTTCAGTTTTCTAAACTAATGTTTTAATTTGTCCTCCGTTACAGAATATTTGAATGTGTTCCTAGTTAGGGTGTGGCTCAGTCCTTAGCACACACTTTTACTTTCTCTGGCTGGAAAAACAGATGTGCTCTTAGGATTCATCTTTAATCCCAGACCATGAAGGTAAAGTTAGTTTATAGAAGGAAGCAGCCATGTTTGAAATGCTGTCTAACTGAGTGGTAGAAAAAGTGATGAATCAAAGGAAGATTTGACAGGATAGGATATACCCAACACTTTCAAGAAGATAGAGGAAGGGGAAACTACATAAGGGATAGGCAGACAGTACAGGAAGGAGAGAGTACAGTACAGGAATATAGTAGAGTTGAGACAGAGAATAGAGCAGTTCAGAGAAAAAGAAGGCAATTTTACTGGGAGAGTTACAGAGACAGATTGAACAGAGAACATGCTAGACATGGGTAATGACAGAATGAGCAAGAGAAGGAGAAGGATCGTGAAGATTAGAACATAATACCAATATCAGTGTGAGGCCAAGCAGAGCAATTCAGTGACTGAGAGAAAAGCCAGATTTTATAAGTCAGTGAAGAGTTTCAGCCAGAATAGCTTAGTTGAACCAACCAGTAAGAGTTAAGAAAGAAAAAGAACAGGCAAGTTCATTCAGCAGCAAATTTCAGAAGCTGAAAACTTTCTAGGCCTAGATAAGATTATATGGAGGCTAGAAGCTTCCAGTAGTGGGTCTAGACTTTCAGAATCGAGGCAGTAAGCATCCCATAGTACAATTACAACAGGAGAATAAAAGTTAATTTTACAAACCTCTAATGAGTCTTTGGAGAAGGACAGCTCTATTTCTTCTCTTGCCATCTCTCTTGGATATTGTCTCATTGACAAGGTTTTCTGCATTCCTCAACTTATACCAGTAATGGAGAGTGCAATGTGGAATTTGAGTTGAATATGAATGGTACGATATTAGAGTATAAATACATATTTTTACATTATAGAGGTAGAAACTTTGCACCTTGCTTGACAAATATTCTGTACTTTTGGAATAGAAGTCCTCTATTTCCATCTTCCCAGCCCATAAAGCCACTATTCTCCAGTGCTTGGGTTTGACGCTTTCAGTAACATTTCTAAGTGTAATCATGCTGTGGCTGTTTCCTGGACCAGCTTACCATATTTAGGGCCTCTCCACAAGGCAGAGATGTGTTGCATGTGATATCAGTTATTTAACTTATGACTGAGAGTCATCTCACTCTAGGTATGGGCAACATTTTCTTTATCCACTTAGTCATAAATGGATATTTGGATTGTTTAGGTCTGCAAAATAATCTACTTATAAATATGGCATATGAAATCGTCACCTTTATATGTCAAAGGATTTGTGTCCAGTGATTTAAATATACCATGGTTCAGTGTTCTATATTTATAGCAACATGAATGTGAAGCTATGAGTGAAAAGTTAGACATCTCATCTCCTCACAACACTGACGTTTCTGTCTCCCTGTTTGATTAAGCAAAGGCATTGGATCTCAGATTCTGCTGTATTATAGAATCACTAAGAATAATAGATAATATCAAGGTAGTAGTTGTACCCCACACACAAGTAAACCAGTACCTGAAATGTATTAATTTTAATCCTAAAATAATTCCAAAAGAACAAAGTGACAAGAAGTTTCCTTTATTAGAACATCTGGGGTCCAATAACAGGTGTGGCTTGCTTACTCATTTTACATTATCAGTTTCTATTATCAAAGGATGATGACTCATTCCTTCATATCATTGTTTCTGGGGTGGGCTGGCAAGTATTCCCCCAGTGATTGTCAGAGGATTTAGTCAGAAGACAAGTTCACAAAAAACTCTGGGATCCTGCCCTACTGTTCTTGATGTCCATGTTTTTCTTGGGAAAATTGGTATAACAGATAGCTTGGAGGTCCATGCTAATGTAATGAATTTAAATCAATTATGTGGTCTTCATATGTACAATGACACAGTTTTAATTATTGCCTTCATTTTGCAGATGAGAACACGCATGCAACAAGAAAGACGTTTAAGGTGATGGGTTGATGATTCATGTATGTGGCCAAGACTGAGAGTGCAAACTGGGAACCAATTTTCAATTAAGTAAAAATACTTTCTGGTGCCATCCTCATCCTCATCTTCATCCTCATTCTTGTCCTTTTCCTTCTAATCCTCCTTTATATGTTTGTCAGTCCAAGAGAATACAGAGTGCCTGCTGGGCTATTTCCAATTTCAGGACTATAGGTAAATAAACTTCGAGTTATTAAAACCTACAAGATTTGCAGTTACCTGTTATAGAAGCAATAGGAAGCTAATACACTAGTCAAAAGAGTTGAAGATTAACTAAATACATAATAAATAAAAATATTACAAATAATATAAGTGTAATAAATAAATAATAAATATTGACCAGGACAGCAAGCTATGCCCATGGCAATCGTGGAAGAAATTTTATGAGGTTAACCAATCACATTTTGGTTGAACTTAAAATCCATTCCATAAGAGAGAACACAGGTCTGGTACTGTTAATCTGTCCAAAACTTTTGGATGCAAAGATCACACATAACAACAGTGAAGGTATTACTATTCTAAAGATTATAAATCATTAATTTTCTGTGTCTGTTTTCTTTTCATGTATATGCACCACATGCATTCTTGTGCATTGAGGCTGGAAGAGAGTCTCAGTTCCCCTGAACTTGGTACAGATGATTGTGAGCCATCATTTGGGAGCCTGAAATTGAAATTGAGTTCTCTGGAAAAGAAACCCATGCTCTTAATGACTGAGCCATCTCTCCAGATCAAACTCACTACTGTTATGCTAAAGAATATAGCATCAAACTACCCTCAAAATTGGTTTCTCTATACCCATATATTATTGCAGACTCAGCCTTGTTATTATAGAAGTCTCTTTGCATATACCATGGTTAAGGCAGACACTTTTATTGTTAAAAGTGCAAAGTGTCTGTGAAGCATCCAACTATGAATGTAACAGGTTATGCTCAGCTAAACTTCAGGCACCATCTTTGAAGAGGAGAATGAAAAGATCCTAGGAGTCAGACCATGGAAATATCTGGAGTAAAACAGTATCTTCTGAACATGTCAGCAATGCTGTAATCATGCACTCGTGAACTCACAGTAGCTGTTGTTGCGTGCACAATACATGTATATACCAAGACAATAAGCATTCTACAATGATCCACGAATCTCCATCATTTACTTACTTAGGAACTTTTGACAGGTGATAGTTCCTGGGAGATTGAAAGCCAGTTTTCTTTAAAGATATTTCTCCCAGTAGGCCCACCATTCTGCTATGAATGGCTCCATAACCCTGTGTACTGATTGAATTTGGGTTATTAAAACAAAGAAGACATGTAGTTGAGAGGTAGGGTGTGTATATAAAAAAACATTGCATGGAGTTCTCAGTGAATTAATAAAATATTATAGTTTTTACTAATAACCTTGATTATTATTTTTCTGACAATAACATTTTATAATGGATATATATATGTATATATAAATATTGCATAAGTAACACAAGAGAACACCTTTTTCTATGATGAACTATTTTATAATAAGCTATATCATTTTAGGAAGGAACATTTTCTGATAAATCAATCCTTTTGAAAGTTTTAGAATTTCTTAAAGCCTTTTTAGAGACCAGATCCACTAAAGTGCAAACTTTTTGGGACAAGTGATACTGGTTATCTGGAGCTAAGAAACTAGAGGTGATTAAGAAGAAACCAATGTCACTTATGTGCTTTTGGGAAATGTTTCTGTAGCTTCACATAGAAGCTGTAGTTTGAGGAGACCAATGCTCAGTAAACCATAAGGAATAAGTCCATAAGCAGTGTTCCTATGGTCTCTGCTTCAGTTCCTGCCTCCAGGTTACTGCCTTGAGTTCCTTTCCCGACATCCCATGATATATGGTTATCAGAAGTGTATCAGTCCTCCCAGGTTGCATAGATCATGGGGATTTATCACAGTAGTAGAATTAACTAGGACATACATAGTCCATGCAGCAAAATGGTCTTTATTTTTTTCTGTGCTGAGGGTTAGTGCTAGGTTTAAAATTTTTATCTTCAGCTATGATCTCAGGAAGTTCCGGAAGTTGGTCTTGAGCTTCTGATCCCTCCTCCTCAGCCTTTGATGGGTATCTGTGGTATGGACATGCGCCTACATTTTGCCTTTCTTATATTATTAAAAGGCATTTTTCTAAGTTGTTGCCTAGTTCCTTAATATACAATTCTGACTCTAATTGGGATTTTGCTCTGGCATTTTAATATACCTCACTTTAGAGTGCTTCATTTTAGAACCACTAATAAGTCAAAACTAAATAGAACATTTATAGTTCAAAAGGAGTAAATGCTGCTCCTTGGGCCTATCTACAGTTCAGTGAGTTAACACACTTGCCACTAGCGTATGACCAGAATTCTATATCTGGGACCCACATGCTGAAGTGAGAGAACCAACTCCTAAAAGTGTTCTACTGACTTCCACGTGTACACTGTTATACACACACATGTCCTCCCTACACATATAGGTACACATTCAAGTAAAAGGAATAAAGGGGTAGAATTTTAAAGTAACTCTAAAAGAAGTACATGCTCGTCCCAATTACTAACAGAGGGATTTCTTTGTTAAACTATACATGAGGGTGGGTTCTTCCTTGAATGAGAAAGCTTGTGGCATTCTGTGAGGTGGCTTGCTTTCAGCATGCTTACACTAGCTCCATAGTCCCTGTACTACTAAAGTCCCTTGCACGGGCAACCTTCCTTTGTGTATATCTGAGCTCTGAGGTTTTTGTTTTGTTGTTAACAAAGGTGATGAGTGCTTCGGTGGAGATTTCCCATGGACTGACAGAAGGTATGTATGTGCATGCATATATATATAAATATTTGTATATACATATGTATATACATATGTATATATGTGCATATATATACATACATATACATGTATTTTTTCCCTTAAGAATCTCAGATATCCGAGTGACTCTTTTGATTCAAATAACAGTTATAATGCTTTCCTGACAACTGTGAATTTTGGATCAATTTCTCAGATGTTTTCTCAGGTACAAAAAAAAAATGAAATCACTTTGTATCTTCTCCTGGAATTGTGGTGACTTGTAATAACCCCTGACACATCTGGCTTTACTCATTTGCACACGTTTATAATTGTTCAAATGTGAGCAGGTACTGTCAAAATCTACATTGGCTGAAATCTATATTTTTACTAACCATTCCGTTCATTTATATCTCATATGATATACCACTTCCAGATTACCTCTCATAGAAGAAGGGGATTGGGTGGAAGGGTTAGGGAGTTTAACTATGAAGGGGGATAACATTTGAAATGTAAATAAAATAACCAATAAAAAGGAAACAAACAAAACAAAAATAGTTTTTGTTAAATTAATTCATTTGGTGCCATGTCAATTTAGTAACATGGTAACAAGTTTCTACCTGGGACCTAAGAATTTCTTAGACCTTTTTGTGTTATCGTTGTTTTGTATGTTGTTTGTTTGTTTTATATTTCAAGTTCCCTCCTAGGAAACATATCAAATATAGTGAGAAAATGATTGGTTATTTCAATAATAATTATGCCCCTAGGGCCCCAGTGGGTACATATTGCCTGACAGATTGGTGTTTATGAGTGGTATATTCTACAAGACAGTATATTCCAGCACTGTGGAAGCTCTTAGTGCTACCCACCAAGGACAATGTATACAGTCCCGTTCCAGGTTTGTTTCACTGTATCTTGAAACAAAAAAAAGTGTTGTACCATCACTGATAGGGTTATACCAACTAGTTCTGTTAGGTAGCATGAGGACTTTTAAGAACCTGCATTGCTTTGAAAGCCTTTGGCCTTTTTAAGACTAACAAATTTTCTGGCGCTTTAGTGAGTCTTTCAAGATGTCTTTTCCCTTTCTTCCTGTTTTCCTTTTATAAGGTTACACTTGAAAATTTTATATATTTATGGGTGCTACTTTGAAATACATATTTTATATGATATAAATAATCTTAATTATCCTATTTATCACTTTAAAGATTCATCATACTTTATGGCAGGGTTGTTTGTGCTGGATTCTGATACATAATTTAGAAGGAGAAGCAGTTTTACTAGAGTAGGAAATGAACCATCTAGTTCTGAAGTCACAGAAAGCCCTACCAGGGATTCTCAGCCTAGAACTCTCATCAAGGTTCTTGGTCTTCAAGCATGTATTTTAGGACATTTTCACCTTCCAAGTAATTCATATTTAAAAAGAATTTGTATGCTTCAATATATTTACTAGCTATTTCCAGAATTAAGATTGAGAAACAATCGCTGCTTAATGCTTGATGGAGTCTATCTATTATGCCTTAATATTTTTCTATATTATTCAATCTTATTGTTTTGTTAAAACACGATAGCATCATTCTAGAAGAAATTTTAAACCACTACTAGAAATGTAAGATTTTTATTTACTGTAATAGTCTGTCACTGTTTTATTTGTACCATACTCCCTGTCATATTAACCAATGTGCATATGATTCAGAGAAATATGCAATCATTAATTTTCGTAGACAGATTCCAGCTAAGGGATAATTCTAAGTTAAGATGAAGCATCATTATTATATGGTCCTCCCAAGCAAAGCCTCCTGTAGTGTTTCTTTCAGTATCATTCTAAAAAAGTTATAACATGTTTTCAACATAAGTATAAAAGATTTTAAGTTGTGATAAGAAATAACAATAATTGTTGAATCAATAATTTAATTAGTAACATTCAAAGTAGATTTCTCTTATGATAATAAAATTAAAACTTAGGCTTGGATAGCAAATTTGAATTCTTCCCTGTGAGTTTGCATGATTGTACTAAATATTTAAAAGGCAGTCAGAGCTAAATATAGTAAGGTAAACCTGTAATCCCAGCACTGAATGATAGAGGAAAGTGGATACAATTTTAAAACTAGTTCCCATTAAAGAACAAGCTCCAGGACAGCATGGGCTCTAGGAGACCCTGTCTCATATACCAAATAAACAAAATAACAACAAAAGGAGTAAGAATGTAAGTTTCAGACTAAGTATTTTGGCTAATAGATATCGAAATTTAAAGCTAATGATCTGGAAATGAGTTGCTTTATGCCACAATTAAGTAGCAAGTCTTTTGGAATAAAAGACAGCTCAACATTAGTACAAATTTTAAGCAATTCAACTTACTAGTAATATGAAGAAAATAAAACATATGTTCTCAAAATAAAATAGAGCAATATTAATAAAGTTCAAAATTATTCCCTAGGTTAAGCAGATACTGAGAGTAATTGCAAAGGACATAGCTTTTAAGTTAATAAAACATTCTACACTTGATCGATACCAATAGAAGCTGTCTCATAAATAAGGTATATGTATATGCATCAACATTTTAATAATGCATGCAGCCCAATTCAACAATATCACTATCAACATTCTTCTTAGTGAGTCAGTGTTTCAGAATGTGTGTATAGACATTTATTCATAAGATATACAGCTACATATAAACCAAAGTGTATATAGATGAAGTTAGAAAGTAAATCATAATTCATTCTGAAAGACAAGTACTATTAGCCATTAAAATTATCACTCTGGGCTCAAGTTAAAGTTGTGATATTAAACATATGTATCTTTTTGGTGTCTTAAATTGTGATGAGAGAAATATGTTTTACAAATACAAAGCTGCAATGAGAGTAAGAGTTGAAATATAGGAGAAGAAAAGCAGGTAAAACTAATAATCGAGTGACTCTGGTGTGCGACTTTCCTTTTCTTGTGGCTTTAGATGGTCCTTTGGTGAATGGTAAATTTGCTTAAGTTGCAGAATCACTGTGGAGTGATGGACACCTTAGAAGTCAAACTTGTGGTTGGAACTGAGCACAGGGGTATTCTGAGTGTGTGTATGAATGGTTATTGGAACACATTACTGCCTTATTTTTTTGGCCCTGTTTGTGTAGGAAACTCTATCTTCCTGGCTAACTTTAAGGCAGATTTGCAAATATCGACTTTCATATACAACTTATCTAAATTCCAAAAGAACCGCAATTAATCTAAAGACTCGGACTTAAAAACAGAGGTGAGAAAAGGCTAATTGAGAGTTTCCAACAATGGAAGCTTTTACAAATCATACAAAATTTAGCATTTCAGACACTTTCCCATCCTATTGTAGGAGGCTATGATTTCTGAATGTTTATGATGAATAATGTAGGTGTTGATTTTTGTGAACCACTAATGAAACAGAAGTCAAGACAAGTTTTCTTCTTTGCAACAGTTGGGAAACCCAGCAGATACAAGGAGGTCATTCATATTTGTTAGTGTTTCCTCCTGAAAGGTTAGCTCATGTCTAAGTCTTGGGAGGCAATTGAGAGAAAAATTTTGACCTGCTCAGAAAAGGCAGAAACCAACACCCCTAGAACCAGGGATGTAGCTTTATGGTAGAGTGGACGCTTAACGTGTATAAGGCAGGGATTTGATACCAACAAATGGAAAAACACAGTGAATGAATGGGAGTCTCAAAGACGGAAGATAAATAAATGAATGTTAAAAGAGGGTAGAGTGTACTGTTTTGAATGAGGAACCCCCATAGGTTCAGATGTCTGCATACTTTGTGCCCACTTCTTGGCTTTGCTTGGGGAAAGGACTTTGTGGGTGGGTTTTAGCCTTCATGGAAGACGTCACTAGAGGAGGATTTGAGACTTTAGAGTATGAGTCATTTCCAGTTTCTCTCTTTAATTTCTGCTTGTGGTTCAGTGTATGGTCCCCCTACCTTCCTGCTCTTGCTGCCTCACCATCATGGACTTTAACTTCTGAAACCTTAAGCCAAAGTAAACTCTTTGTTCTGGAAGTTGCCTTGGTGTTGGTGCTTCATCACAGCAACAGGAAGCAATTAATATAGAGAGAGTAGGGAATGGTAGGAATATGAAAGTTTTTACTGTCCAAGGAGCATGCCTTAAGTTAAAGGACTAAAGGATCGGTTCTTTTGATAAATCCAGAAAGTACACCTTGAGGCATACCAAAACATTCCAGAATTAGAGCAAGAATGGCTATACACATTGTGGGGGATATGACTCAGTCTAAAGTGGGATTCTCTAACTGAGAATTCATGAGAAAGTTCTTTAAAAAGTATTAACACATCAAATATTTTCTTGATTCTTGAGTCTTTCAGATATTTGTGGTGCTTGTGGCAGAATATGAATGATGCCTCCCTTGAGCATGATGATAAACACCCATGGAGATGTGAATGGGTATCTGGCCCACAGTTACTCAATGGGACAGGCCCCATGTCTTGCTACTGACACAGTGGATGTATTCCTTTCTGAATACTTAAACACTTAACATCAATGTGGTTGCAGCTATTGACACAACTTTTTCTACAGAGGAGCCATGATCCCTCGGCAGGTGCAGGGAGAAGAATGTAATCAGTACATGTATGTGAAATGTGTAAGGAATGGGAAGCTGAAATTCTTTCCCAGGAAAAAAAGCTAGATTTCACTGATAGTTGCCCCATTATCCCATCTGTCTTAATTAGGGTTTTATTGCAGTGGACAGATACCATGACCAATGCAAATCTTAAAAAGGACAACATTTAGTTGGGGCTGGCTTACAGGTTCAGAGGTTCAATCCATTATCATCAAGGCAGGAGAATGGCAGTGTCCAGGCAGGAATGGTTCAGGCAGAACTGAGAGTTCTACATTTTCATCTGAAGGTTGCTAGCAGAATACTGACTTTGAGGCAGCTAGGATGAGGGTCTTAAAGTCACATCTACTTCAACAAGATCACACCTACTCTAACAGGGCCATACCTTCTAATAATACCACTCCCTGGGCAGAGACAAACCATAACAACATCAAAGTGTAGTTTTTTAGAAGAGGGAATATTAAAATACAAAAGAAAAAAACATTATAAACCAAGTTTGTGACAATATGCATGAGCACAAGACCGCAACTGAGGGCATGGTGACAAGGACAAGTAGTCAGGTCTGTCTGGAAAAAAAAAACCCACAAGACCTAAAATCTCCCATTGCTATACAAAAAACATTAGGAATAGTTTAATGTTGACCTTCAAATATACAAAAGGCACTAGAAAAAAATAAAGCAATTTCCAAAATATTCTCATTGAAAATAACTTTAATTTGTTGAAAGTTTAATTTAGAATTTAATGATTAGCAAAATACAAATGGAACATGAAAATTAATAAAATCTTTAAATTATTAAAGACACAGAGAACTTGCTTTTTACCTTTTAAGGGAACTTAGTAGAATGCTCTATGCAGGAAAAACAGAGAAAGGACTAGAATGAAATTAAGAATCGGAAATATGTCTGCATATAGGATGGATCTCTAGGTGGGGCAGTCTCTGGTTGGCCTTTCTTCCAGGCTCTGCTCTACTCTTTGTCCTTGTATTTCCTTTATACAAGAGCAATTCTGGGTTAATATTTTTGAGATGGGTGGGTGGCCCAATCCCACAAATGGGGGCCATGCCTAACCTCTGGATTTAACCTCTACAAGTTCTCTCTCCCCTTTTTTGAGTATTTTAGCTAATATCCCCATTGGGTCTTGGGAGCCTCTTGCTTTCCTAGCATCTGGGAGTTTATGGTGGCTATACCAGTTCCCCACCCCGTACTGCTGCACAGATCTGTTCAATTTCCTGACTCTCTGTATATCTCCTCCAAATCCTAGGAATAACAACTTCAACCAACCAAAATCCCAGCACTCCCAAAACCACCAACCAAAGAGTGTACATGGAGGAATTCCTTATCTGAAATCAATGGGAGGGGAGGCTCTTGGTTCTATGAAGGCTTGATGCCCCAGTGTAGGGGAATGTAAGGAAGTTAGGTAGGAGTGGGTGGGTTGGTAGGTAGGGGAGCGCTCCCATAGAAGCAGGGGAGAGGGGAGATGGGGTAGGGGAGTTGCAGAGGGGAAACCCGGAAGCGGTATAACACTTGAAATGTAAATAAATAAGATAACCACTAAAAATAATCAAAATATGACTTCTACAAGTAGTAAGTAGAAGTCCAAAGTAAACATTACTACGAGTCCAAAAAGCATCTAGTGAAAATTGTAGGGCATGCATAAGTGGTCTCTAAAGAAATGACCCTGGGAAAGTGCTGAATGGGTGTCATTTGATGTGGGTGACCATTAAGAAACTAAATATTACTCAGCTATCAAAAACAACGAGTTTATGAAATTCGTAGGCAAATGGTTGGAACTGGAAAATATCATCCTGAGTGAGCTAACCCAATCACAGAAAGACATACATGGTATGCACTCATTGATAAGTGGCTATTAGCCCAAATGCTTGAATTACCCTAGATACCTAGAACAAACGAAACTCAAGACGGATGATCAAAATGTGAATGCTTCACTCCTTCTTTAAATGAGGAAAAAGAATACCCTTGGCAGGGAAGGGAGAGGCAAAGATTAAAACAGAGACTGAAGGAACACCCATTCAGAGCCTGCCCCACATGTGGCCCATACATATACAGCCACCCAATTAGACAAGATGGATGAAGCAAAGAAGTGCAGACCGACAGGAGCCGGATGTAGATCGCTCCTGAGAGACACAGCCAGAATACAGCAAATATAGAGGCGAATGCCAGCAGCAAACCACTGAACTGAGAATAGGTCCCCTATTGAAGGAATCAGAGAAAGAACTGGAAGAGCTTGAAGGGGCTCGAGACCCCAAAAGTACAACAATGCCAAGCAACCAGAGCTTCCAGGGACTAAGCCACTACCTAAAGACTATACATGGACTGACCCTGGACTCTGACCCCATAGGTAGCAATGAATATCCTAGTAAGAGCACCAGTGGAAGGGGAAGCCCTGGGTCCTGCTAAGACTGAACCCCCAGTGAACTAGTCTATGGGGGGAGGGCGGCAATGGGGGGAGGGTTGGGAGGGGAACACCCATAAGGAAGGGGAGGGGGGAGGGGGATGTTTGCCCGGAAACCGGGAAAGGGAATAACACTCGAAATGTATATAAGAAATACTCAAGTAAATAAAAAAAAAATAATAAAAAAAAAAAAAAAGAAACTAAATATTAACTTACATGTATCTCACTAGGTGGAAAGAGGAAAAATAAGGCTAGCTGATGAAGTGAATCACCTTTGTAATATGTAGTTAGAGTTATTGATTTATAATGGTTTACTATATTATGCCCGGACCTTTAGCCTACAGTATTACACACATCTCTTTTATAGAAGCACTATGGTACATCCATTTCCAAGTGTTCCAGTCTTCTAACTCTTCAAGGTTGAGTTTTGTGGCCCTCCCAAATATACTACTTTTGGGGGTCATAGTTATTGAAAGGCATATATTCTGCCTCTATGTTCTGTTTTTCCTTTTTACCTAAGTAAAGGGTTCTACATGATTTAATCGGGCATGAGGTCATCCCACGAAAGGCATGGCTTTTGGGGATGTTATTTATTAACCAAAAACTCTTTCATTGGCCCATGACAAAAGACTATCATGATTATTAACACCTCAGAATATCTTGGAAATTTCATGTTAAACTGGGATTTCTTTCTGTTTTCTATTAGGGTAGTTAAGAGACAGGAAGGGAAAAGTCTCAAATGATGAATTGTGCCTATTGTTAAGGAGTGGTAGCTTGCCAAGGATCAACTGACATAGTTGACTGTCATTTACTTTTCCATTAGGGGGAGGATCAGACAGTGGTCTGTGTTTACTAGAATCATTTCTGATTTCCTATTAAAGTTTTGATAATGAGTTCTCTCTATAACTTAGAGTCAAAATTCTAAGCCTACAATTCTGATAACTAAATATAATCTATTAGGTATAAAGCACTATGTATTTTGATATATTCAGAGGAAAAAAATCTCCATTTTGTCCTGAGAAAATACTATTTGTATAAATATTTATGAAACGTATGATGATGAGAAATATGTCTAGCTTGAGTACTAAGAAAAAGTTGAAGTATCTTGAACTGGGATTTGCTAAAACTCTTGAGCATCATCAAGTGAGCGAGAAGCAGAAGGGGGTGATTTGATGTCAAGTCTGATGATGCAGTCCATTATACTCAAGCCCATATACCAGGGCAGATGGTTTAAAAAGTAAATGGACAGCTCCATCTCTGAGATCTTCCCCACACGATTCCCAACATTCTGGGACCTTTATATTCCTGAGTTTCATAAAGGACCAGAACATTAAAATATTATATCTGTGTGGTAATAGATTCTTGGATCTAGTTTTCTATCAAAGTATTAGCCATAGAAAGCTTAATAAAGTATTTGAATAGTTATATTGTCATAATCAGAAATAAATGTATTTGAGTATTTTAAGCAAATATAATTTACATTTTTATTTGATGAATCTTTCTAGCATTTAGGGAAAAAATCTTCAGGAATTGGCTTTCAAATATAAGATGAGAAACAGTGACTAAAATTAGAGCTGAAACATCAGTATTAAATTTTACTTGCATGACTATAAAGACTGTACATAATGAAGTATGTGTATAGTTGTCACTTGATATCTGTGGAGACGACTTTCCCCAGTCCCCATACTAGAAGCAGGTGTATGTTTAGTACCAATTTATTTTCAATGTGTTTAAGTGAATACATAAAGGACAACTTCATTTTCTGGGTTTATGTGGGTATTGGGTATCTTAGCCTAAGAACTCATGCTTATGCAGAAATGACATTATTAACTGAGCCATCTTCCAAGCCCAGAAATCAACCTCTTTGCTATTCTTGAATTAAAATATTAAACTTTAAGGAAGCATTCTTATAAATAAAATCTAAGACAAACCAACCCCCTACACAGATCACATCTAGCTCCTTTCCTTGGTCAAGAATGGGTGCAATCACTGATCTCACAATAGTATGTCAGTATTAGTGTATTCAAGTAAAAGCAAGGAAATTTCTATTAAAAACATAAACTTATAGTTGGGAGAAACATTTTCCCATGTAAAGGTAGTCATTCCTGATTGGAAAATAAAATCAAAATGTTATGAAGACTGAAATGAAAGAAATTATCCTAATTCCCAAACTAAATAAACTTAGCAACACCAACAGCAGCCAAACTGCAAACTGTGGATGAAGATGAAGATGGTAACTGGAGATGCAAAGATCCCAATAAAATGCCAGTGTACCAGACCCAATAGCCTATCATCTCGCCCAACCAGATTTTGTATCCATTGATTTCCTACCAAAACACCAATGATTTTCTTCAAAAATATTTCAAATCGAACAATAAGAGAACTTCTGGAGGAATCACCATTCCTGACATCAAACTGTACTATAAAGCCATAGTGATAAAAACAGCATGGTTTTGGTCCAATGAGACACGTAGACCAATGGAATAGAATTGAAGACCCAGAATTAAACACATACACCTATGGTCACCCGATCTTTGACACAAAAAACAAAACCATCCAGTTGAAAACCTACAGTCTATTCAATAAATGGTGTTGGCTCAAGTGTTGGTCGGCATGTAGAAGAATGCAAATGGATCCATTCTTTTCTCCTTGTAAAACCAGATACACTGAATATAATTGGAGAGAAAGTGGGAAAGAGCCTCAAACACATTGGCACAGGGGAGAATTACTTGAACAGAACACCAATGACCCAGAATTGAAATTGTCTATTATATTGAATTTCAACTATAGACAAATGGGATAGACTCTGCTGAGACCACTTCAAGTAGATAGGCATGGCTCCTAGTCATGGGATGGGACCACACTCCTATCTCAAAGTTTTTAGATAGAAAAGAATTGTTCCTGTCCAAAGGAAGAACAGGGATTAAAAAATGGAGTGGAGACTGAAGGAAGGGTCATCTGAGGACTGCCCTGCCTGGGGTCCATCCTATCTGCAGACACAAAATCTGACACTTGTTATTGCCAAGAGGCACTTGCTAGCAGGAACCTGGTAAGAATTCTCCTTGGGAGGTTCAGCCAGCAACTGACCAATACAGATGTGGATGCTTGGAGCCAACCATCAGACTGAGCTCAGGAACCCTGGCAGGGGATCTGGCAGAAGGACTGGAGGAGCTGAGGGGAGTTGCAACCCCATAGGAAGAAGAACACTAGCTCGCTGGACCACCCAGTGATTCCTGGAACTAGACAACCAATCAAAGAGTGTACAGGGAGGGATCTATGGTTCCAGATACATAGGTAGCAGAAAATGGCCTTATCTGATATCAATGGAAGGTCCTTGATCTTGTGAAGGTTTCATGCCCCAGCATAGGGAAATGTTGGAGTGGGAGGGCAGGGGAGGATGGGTGGGTGGGGAAGCACTCTCACAGAGGCAAAGGGGAGAGAGAAGAGGGAGGATGTGGGATGGGGGGGTTTGGAGGGGTAACCAGGAAGATGGATATCATTTGAAATGTAAATGAATGGAATGGTTAATTTAAAAAAAGAAAGAAAAAGAAAAGCTTCTGTAAGGCAATGGACATTGTCATTAGGACAAAAAAGCAGCTTACAGACTGAGAAAAGATCTTTACCAATCCTACAGTCGATAGAGGGCTAATATCCAATATATATATACAAAGAACTCAAGAAATTAGACTTCAGAGAACCAAATAACCCTATTAAAATGGGGTACAGAGCTTAACAAAGAATTTTCAACTGAGGAATCTTGAATGGCTAAGAAGCACCTAAAAGACTCTTCAACATCATTAGTCATCAGAAAAATGTAAATCAAAACAACCCTGAGATTCCACTTCACACCAGTCAGAACGGCTAAGATAAAAAAAATTCAGGTGACAGCAGATGCTGGTGTGGATGTGGAAAAAGGGGAGCACTCCTCCATTGTTGGTAGGATTGCAAGCTGGTACAATCACTGTGAAAATCTGTCTGGCAGTTCCTCAGATAATTGAACATAGTACTACCTAAGGACCCAGCTATACCACTCCTGGGTATATACCCAAATAATGCTCAAACATATAACAAGGATAAATGCTCCAGTATTCTAATAGCAGCATTATTTATGATACCAGAAGCTGGAAAGAACCCAGATGTCTCTCAGCAGAGGTATGGATATGGAAAAAGTGGTACATTCACACAGTGGAATACTACACAGCTATAAAAAAACAATGACTTTATGAACCTTTTAGGCAAATGGATGGAACTAGAAAATATCATCCTGAGTGAAGTGGCCCAATTACAAAAAGCACACATGGTATACACTCACTGATAAGTGAATAATAGCTCAAAAGCTTAGAATAACCAAGATCTATTTCACAGACCATATGAAGTTCAAGAAGAAGGAAGACCAAAGTGTGGATGTTCCAGTCCTACTTAGAGGGGGAAATAAAATAATCACAGGAGGTAGAGGGAGAGAGAGAGGAGGGGGAGGGAAAAGGGGGGCAGGTACATGTGTGGGAAGAGTCAGGGGAGATGTACAGAGGGCCAGGAAATTGAACAGATGTATATTGCAGTAGAGAAAGGGGAACTGGGGGTAGCAACCAGAAAATCCCAGATGCCAGGAAAGCAAGAGGCTCCCATGACCCAGTAGGAATGACATTAGCTGAAATGCCTAACAGTGGGCAGATGGAACCTGAAGAGACCACCTCCAATAGATAGACAGATGGGGTCACCTGTTACCTTCAAAATTTTTTTTGTCCCAGAATTGTTTCTGTCCAAAAGAAATGCAGGGACAAAAATGGAGCAGAGACTGAAGGAAAGTCCATCCAGAGACTGCCCCACCTGGGGATATATTTCACATGCAGCCACCAAAACCAGTCACTATTGCTGATGGCAAAAAGTGGATGCTGACAGGAACCTGATATAGTGGTCTCCTGAGAGGCTCTGCCACAGCCTGACCAATATAGATGCAGATGCCTGCAGCCAACGTTTGACTGAACATGGAGGAGTTAGGGAAAGGACTGATGGAGCTGAAGGGTTTGCAAACCTATAGGAAGAACAGCAATATCAACCAACCAGACGTCCAGAGCTCTCAAGGACTAAATCACCACCCCAAGAATACACATAGACAGACCCATGGCTCCAGTTGCATACATAGCAGAGGGTGATGGCCTTGTTGGGCATGAGTGGGAGGAGAGGCCCTTGGTTCTGTGAAGGCTTGATGTCCAAGCATAAGGGAATTCTGTGGCAGTGAGGCAGTAGTGGGTGGGTAGGTAGGGTGCAGCCTATAGAAACAGGGGGTATGGGGGAAGGGAAAGGGGGTTTGTAGAGGAGAAACCAGGAAGGGGGTAACATTTGAAATGTAAGTAAATAAAAAAACCAATTACCCCACCCCAAAAAAGGCACAAAAGCTAAGTAAACAACAGACACAGCAACAACCATGACAGCAACAATCCAAATGCATAGCACTGGAAAGATGCAGAGAAATGGGAGCTTTGGACAAGAAAGATGGCTCTTGGGTTCATTTTCCAGCTTGCACATGACAATCTCTGGGATCCCTCACCCTGTTCTGGTCTCCACAGGCAATAGGACATATGTGACAAATATGTGTACACATAGGTTTACACAAATACACATAAAATGAAAATAAAAAATTGTGAAAATCAAAATATGGACTGATTCAAGCTTGTGAAAATATAAAATAATATAGGAATTGTGAAAAACTGTATGGAGTTACTTAAAAGAAAAACAAAACCAGAAAGTAGAGTATAATCCAGCACTTTTACCACCATACCATAGATACTTATGCTCAAATTACTAAGAATTCCTCCTTATAGCCAAAATACAGAACTGAGTCAGTTGACCACCAGCCAGTAGCAAGGTAAGGGAAATGTATTTTATATAATGGAATATTACTTGGCAAAATAAATAAATAAATAAATAAATAAATAAATAAATAAATAAATAAAATCCCTGTGATTTGCAACAAAATGGAGAGAATTCATAAACATTATTTGGAGTGAAATAAGCCACATTAAAAAGTAGTGCATGTCTCATTCACAGATGTCCACAATAAGTCAGGCTTGGAAGGTTTGGAATAGTGGAGACTAGAGATGAGGAGAGGTTAGGGAAAGGGGAAAATGCAGAGAACTTAACATGAGCACAGGCCTCTAGGGACTGTGCAGGATGCTTTAGGGGGAAGTGCATATGACTGATGCATGTGGTACACATGATTGGAAATAGATCAGTGAGACATATTAATTTGTAAAATCAATACATGTTAGAATATAAATATAACCCAAAATTATACATGTAAAAATATAGATGTGATCATTCTGAAATATTTTGATAAAGCATTTTCTCAGAATGGGACACGAGACATGCTAGCTAGCCAGCCATCAAGCCCGTGTCCACAAACTCATCATTTTTGACTAGCTGTGGTCATAATATCACCAAATTTTTTGTTATAGGAAAATCACTATAAATTATTCAGATAAATACAAAAAAGAATATTTCATGAAGCGGAGGAAGACAGAGTTTATAGGATATATAAGTCATCAAGAAATGGATAGCTCCCTGTGTACAGAAGACTGTACTACTGCACTGGAAGCATTGGAAATGTTGGGAAGCTTTTGATTTTATTTTTATCTTCATTAGTCAGAGGAAGACTGTAAGTAGCACTGATGTTTCTATTAGAAGGATTTTCTGTCTTATTTAGAGTTGCTCTTTTAGTTCTATACTTTGAAAAATCTCATATATTATAGTAATTCTCTGACTATGCTTCCCATGATGCCTCGCTGTATGTAGGCTGATAACTAATACAGGAACTTTGTTATGAGTTAACATGAATTTGATGGCAATAAACTGAAAAATTCTTGGTAGATGGACAAGTGTATGACAAGACTGGGCTAAAGAACTGACAGAAGCTCAGCTTGCCTGAGGTGAAGCTTTGGTCACTCCTGCTGAGGCATCCTTCATAGCAGTGACATGTAAGACATTTGTCTGGGACCCATCACCTAGGGTTTGGTACACATGTCCAAGAAGGTTGGAGATTCATTCATTATATTTCTTTCAGATAGTGGATGATGTCTTGGTTTAGTAGTCAATGAAGTGACACCACTCCTTATTCTAAGAAGAAACAACCGCAGGGATCAAATATTACCCACGATTCAGCAAATAGCTGAGGGCTTTCTACTAAAATATGTAGCACCTTGTGTGACTGAAACTGTCTCCCTTAATAAAACAGTAGCATAAAAAAGTCATTGAGCAGAATTTTTCTTGAACCTTGCCAAATTACCTGTCCCTGCCTTTGTTTTATTTATTTCAGTTAAATTTATAAATCAAAGCAACATATTGTTAAGAAGCTGAATTTTTGGAGATGCCAGTAGCTTAAGGATACATTTTATGTCAGTGTCAACTCAGAAAGCAGAGACACATTATAAACAGGTGACACTGAACAACACTTGTCTTCAGCGTGGCTATCGACCCTAGGGAGAATTCACACCTATGACACATAGATCAAGTTTGGGGGTTTAAAAAATGTTGCCTATATAATTTAAGAACTATATCAGTTACAAAATATTACAATAGGAAAAATGGAGTTGTCTGGAAAAATGTGTCATATGCAACAACTGTCCCTTATCTTTTGTTGAATATTATGAGATTAGTTAAGTTTATTATTTCATTTGGCATATGTGAAAATGTATTTTATAATATTTCATGTTTCATGAAATATTACATTAAATTTAGTTACAAAGTATATTGATTCCTACATCAAATTAAATTGAATTTGAGAAGTCTGTAACTCAATATTGACCGAAATTCAGACAGTATATAATGAATGTACAATTAATTACTTCTAATTATTTTAACAAATGGAAAACTTTCTTGAAAATGATTAGTGTATTTTCACAAAGCCAACCCCACACCAAATTCTTTCAGCATGCTTATATTTTAATAATGAAGGTTGAGAATATTTCCACAGAGTTGTTTATTAAGAACAAAAACAAACAAACAAAAACAAACAAAAACAAAACAAAACAAAACAAAAAACCCAGGAGTTTATACTGGTTGCATGGTAGAAAGTACAGTACTAGCTATGTTTGTCAGACCACTGACACTAAGAAAAAGTGAAGGAATACATTATGGGAACCATGTACTTCAGCATCATTAATGCCAACATTGTTCTTAAGGAGTTCTGGAAATGGCAGTTGCATGTCTGCATATGTTCATATGTGTGCAAGTGTGTGTGCACACGTTTGCATGGAGGTCAGAGAACTATCCTGGGTGTTGTGGGTTGGTTCTATCTTCCATTTTTATTTTTCAAGCCATTGTCCTTTACATGCTCAGAAAATTAGTCTAAGCTGGTTGGCAAAAAAGCTCCAAGAATCCACCTGTTACTGCCTTCAAAGAACAAATTCACATGCCATCACACCCTTCCCTTTAAAATGTGGTCTAGGAGATTGGACTCTCTTTCTTGTGCTTGAGCAGAAAGCATTTTACAAATGAAGCTGTTCCTGCCAGCCCCATTAACAGCTTATAAAACAAAAAAATATTATCAAGAATTCTCTCTGTGGGGTCTGGAGAGATGGCTTAGTCATTAAGAACCTTTGTTTCTCTTGTAGAGTACCTGAGTGAGTTTCTCGGGACCCATGTCAGGTAATTTACAACTGTCTGTAACTCCAGCTCCAGGGGATACCATGCCATGTTTCTGGCCTTCAAGTGCACCTGCATTTATTTTTCCACACAGACAAATATGCATAGGCTTAATTCAAATAAATGATTTAAAGATTCTATTTCTTACTACACCTTTGTAGCTTTTTAAAAACCAACAATTACCTTGAAACAGTAAGAAAGATCACAGTAAGAAATGAAAATGGAGACAGGAGGGACAGGGAGAGAAGCCGTGGCAGGATAATAAGGCAGGTGACGTTAAGATTCCACACTGTACCTTTACAGGTTGTTATGCTTTTAAGGGATGGATGTGTATTGGGGCTTTATATCTTTAGGTGGACAATTATATCTTATCAATTGGGTCAAAAAAAAGGAAGGAAAATGGAAAGGAAGATATGAACATGGGAGGTAAATGTGAAGGGAGGTCTGAGAGTTGGAGGGGCAAGTGGGCATGTGACGTAAATGCATCTGCACATGATCTAAGTATATTAAGTAATTACATCATATCATCAAAGAATTTTAATAAAGAAACCCAGGATCTGAGGGACTAAAGCTGCAGACAGATAACGCCATTTTTCTGCTGATCTCCACTATGGTTCCATTCTATTTCAAGCATAAAAGAGCAGCCTAATAGAAAGCAGAGGTCCCTGTGTTTCCTCTTCTTGTTTCGTTGTTTTGTTTTGTTTTTAGGCAGAAATGTGTTTTTGTTGTTGTTAGATAGGTTTTTTTATGTTTTTGTTTTTTTTTTTAAATCTCCTGACATAGAAACCACCAAGGCATAAAAGATCATCTAGACTATGACTCTGGAAAAAAACAAAAACAAACAAAAACGAATCCCAAAGAAGTAGATCCAGTGTTCTGTAGAAGTCTGCGATTTCTCCCAAGAGTATTACCCTAGATGCTTGAGCTTCATAGCCCATGAGGTAGCTAAGCAGAGAAGAGATCCTTTATAATGTCCCTCAGCTCTGCTGTGGTATGAGAACTGATTGACAATGGATCATTAAACTGGCTTCCTCCCTTGTTAACAATCTATGATACACCTATCCAATGTAACTTGTTATTGTGTATTCTGTTTTACAGGCTCAGCTCAGACAGATGGTAGCCAATGAATCTACCTTATAGATATTAAGAAGCTAAAAGGGGGGCAGAAAAGTCCACCCTGCCTCAAAAGCTAGTGAGACTAGAACTGAAGTCCCAGGGTTCAATGGGGGACAGTTCAAATAGTTAGCTAAGCTAGGAATGAAAGGGCTAAAAATATGGGTCTCATTTTCTTTTGGCTTCAGTCCCTAATCTTGCTTTTATTTTTTAGACATTAAGCAATTGATTCCTTTAATCTGAGCAGAGCTGTTCGTCCTAATTACAGAATATGAAAATTTCAATTGGCTTTTCCCCTTAGTGAGGTTTGAGATGTTTTAAATCACATACCAGTAGGCAGCTCTACAGAAGCCTCAGAGGGTCACTGTGTTTTCAAGACAATTTCCAGAAGTGAATGATGCTTTCACCCTCTGAAATATCCATCTCAGTAAACACCCCGTATATAAAAATTATTCTTAATTCAACTGATTTCAGTAGAACTTTGAAAATCTCAGTGCTATTTCAATGTGGAAATCAATTCAATATAGCCTTTGACTCAAATACTAATTTGTTTAATTTTTCAACAAAAATAATGTTGGTAAATTATCCCTGTCAAGTAAATGTCCTCTAAGCTTTCAACAAGCTTTATATTTTACACATCATGCCATATATCCTTTTTTACCCTTCCTCCTTCTGTCCTTCCCTCTGTCCCTGTCTCTCTGTCTCTTCATCCTCCTCTCTTCCTTCCCGTTCTCTTCCCTCCCTTCTTTCATTTCCTTCCCTCCCCTTCTACCTTTCTCCCTCCTCCTTTGTTTCTGTACAACTTTTTATCGTCACTTATTAACTCATTGATTGAATAAAAATTGTATTCATCGTCATATTTCATACATGTATACATTTGGATCACCTTCAATCTCTGTTACCACATCCTGCTCCAATCTCCACCCTTCCCCTTCCTCTACCTACAAGGCTTTATTCTGCTTCTATCTGTTATCTTGATCCTTTCCTTTATATTTTATTATTGTATGTTTGTATACATATAGATATGTAAGTGTGACCTTATGAGTTTGTATAGTATTGCATACACATGCATGTTTTTAGGGTTGGCCATGTGGTATTTAATATCCAATTATGGGACTAATCTTTGGGAAAGACTGATTCTCCCTTTCTCAGCAGTTAATTGCCTGTAACTCTTCATCTACTAGAAGCCGGCCTTGTGCGATTTCTCCCATCCACTTTGGCATGTCAATTAGTGTTTTCATTGTTCAGGTTTTGTTTAGTTTATTATATTTCTGAGAGTTCATGCTTACCTCAAGAGCCAGTATCAGGAATAAGAAACATCTTTTTGAGTTGTTGATCTAGGGAGTTTAAGAGAACCCAAAAGCAATACATGTTACTGCCATTACTTTTGGTTATTTCCCAGAACATTAAGTCAAGTTCATATTAGTGAAGACAGCACCCAGTGTAGACAGACAACTCTAATGAATCAAGCTGTCTTTAACCCAGAAGCTTTCTCTAAATGGACTACTTCTCAAAGTACTGGGAGATGTTATGCAAGATACTAAGAGAAAAAGACATCAATGTCCCTACTCATTGATGATGCCTCTGAAGCACAGTAATCACCAGCAGTGTAAGATAGATCACAAAAAGGCAACAGTGGCATTTATACCTTGGAGGTAACCACAAACTCCTAGTGGAACCTAAGAAGCTTTCAGCAGGAAGAAACCTCTACTGCCATTTTCCTAAACTGGTGAAATTTGTACCTTCTCTCTAAATACTTATCCTTATATCAAAGATAAGTGTAGTTCTCACTCTTAAGGAAAGAATCTTAGTTTTGCAAAGGATACCATTAGAGAAAATCACAACTGGTCTAAATGCAGATAAAAAGTGAGTATGGGTACTCAGGCCCAGGTGATGTCCCTATAATTCCAAACCTATACCCAAGGTTTTAGAAAAATCTGGGAGGAGGGGATGGAAACATTGTAAGAACAAAAAAATAAGATGTCTGCTGTGAGGTTGTTCTCTCTCTGTCTCTCTCTTTCTCTCTCTCTATCTCTCTCTCTCTCTCTCCCTCCTTCCTTCCCTCCTTCCCTCCCTCCCTCCCTCCATCACTCTCTTCTTCCTTCCTTCTTTACCCCCTCTTTTGCTGACCTTCCTCTTCTTCCTTCTCTGTTCTGCTACATGGCCCATGCTGGCCTGGGACTGACCCTCATGTCTTAAGCTTCTTAGTACTGGGATTACAGGAGTTTGCCATAGTTAGTTCTTGGCCCATCATATGCTTTTAAAATGAAATTAATTTAATTTTTATTATTCATATTGTAGGAAAGATAGGAACATGCACTAGATCACAGCATCTAAAGAAAAGCTACATTGAATCTAAGGAGAGTGAAGAAGTACCTCTCACATGAGATGCAGGCATTTATATTTGAGATCCACTGCCAACTTTTCCTTCCATAGGAATATTGTCATCTCTGCCTGGGGAGAACTGCAACAAAAATTCAATTTCCAGGGAGTTTGGAGTAGGAGGCCAGATGGTGGAGAGATGGAGAACACAGAGAGTTAATGGAAGCACACAACACTAAATATGGGCTGGAATCTAAAGAGAGTTAACAAAAGGACAGCAATATCCTAAATCTCTTATTCAGAAACGTTTTAATATTATCTACATTAAAAAGATGGCAAAGTTTAAGCAGTAACAGAAGAAAATAGAGTAGCCTCAAATCCGATACTGAATACCTCAAGGTGCTTTTCAGACATTGTCAGAAGTGTAAGGAGTGGGAGGTGTGTAGTCTGTGTTAATTGGCAAGTTCTCTACTATGAAAGGAGCATATTCCAGCTGCGTCCCAGAGAACTGGTTGTAAATGTTGATTCTTTTTCTATTAGAGCAATACATTTTAATTTGCCTTCAGTGTTTAGTCAGAATTTTATCCCAGTGCTTGAAAACATAGAAAATAAAGATGTCTTATACACAAGAAGGTTTTAAACATTGATAAAGATTTTTCATTAGTTTTCAGACATGGGGTTCGTTTTAACCCCATAATCATTTCTTGGTTGTGACTCTCTCTGCCAGGCATTAGAAGTGTTGATTCCAGTTGCTGCCTATAACAGCAAGTGTACCGAGTCATTGAGAGGACATTTATCTTTAAGTGGTGACTTAAAATCTGACTCTGTCTGGAAATTAACAAGTGCTCAAGCATTTTGCTGCGGAAGTCATTTCTGGTCTTTATTTCAACCTATTATTTCCAAAGTTCTTTTTTTCTGTCCTGCTGTGGAGAGTTTTCATGAGGGGGGGAAACAAAAGCCTCCTGATTGTGTCAGGGTTATATTATGCCTGATCACTTCTAATTTTGGTTGTGAGCCTAGCCTTTAACAGCTCAGCTGTTTCTCCAGCCTTGCCTGATCACGCAGATCCCTTCAATCACAAGAAAGGAGTAACTGGTTCTTTGTGTGAGGAAATGGTAGTTCTTAAGAAGAGGAACACGGGCAGAGGAAGCATGTATTTTTAATTCGGTGAAGTGGTACAGATGAGGAGTTGCCGACTTGGAGTCTCTTCTAGTCTCTGATTAAACATAGACTGGGTTTATTGTTTATGTGCCTGCTCACTTATAGTGAGGAAGAGAGGAAATGAAGAAAGGAAAGAGACCCTAGTTTATTCTATTACTTTTTAGCAAAATCAAAAGAAGCATTTAAAGAAAAACAGGAAAAGGTGTTGTTAACTACAATCACTCTCATTCTTGGGGTTTACATTAGAAAAGACACAGCTGTTATGCCATGAATATTTTAACAATTCATTGAGGCTCAGGAACTGCAGCCTTCTTAGGAATGTAAGTGGCATATCTGAGTGAAGGAGAAAATTCAACCATTGCTTCAGTGAGGTGTGTGTGTGTGTGTGTGTGTGTGTGTGTGTGTGTGTGTGTGCATATGAGTGTGTATTCACACATGAATGCAGTGTAGTATGGTTTGTCTTTTATGGTTCCCTAATGAGAGAATAAAACTAATCTTAGGATAATTTCTTCATTCCTCTTCACTGCAGCTGTGTTTTATAGGTGGCAAATATCCTCTCGCATCAAGTAGTTTTTCTTATTAATGTAAATTCTTCAAAGTTGAGCATGTGTCAAGAAAATCAAAGAGGTTTTTAAAATGAAGACCTTTCACCAAATAACCTCTGGTCCTCTACTTAGTAAACTATACTGACACTGATTGCAACATAAACATAGTAACTATAAGGTGGTTGGCAATTGAGATTTGGGGCATTGCAAATATTTAAATTATTGTGAAGACCTAAGCGAGATTTCCATGAAAGTGATAAAAGAAATATCTCAAAAAGAAAATGAGTAATTTGCCAATGTAATTATTACTGTGTGGTCTAAAATCTTCCAACTGTAGAAAATATGTTATAAGCTTAAATTCAATAATAATTTCAACAATTATATTTGAAACTTTGAATTAGGTTACTAGCCTAGTGAATTAATTTTATATATCTGTCCAATTTCTAGGCAGGTTTAGATACCAACAGATAAGTTACCATTTCTGTATAAAATAATTTTAGAATAATAAACAAAAATAAACACATACTCCATTTAAATAGAAACATCAGATAAAAGAGGTACTACCATGTTAACATCCATTACAAAGACGACAGGAGTGTTCGGAGCATGAGCAAATGCCTCGTGTTTAACAAGATTGTCCTGGGGAGGTGGGACAGAATGTACCTTGTGAATATTTCCCAGGAGATAAAAGCAGTGAAAATGTTCTGAGTAGAACATTAAAATTAAATGTGTGATTGTGATATCGTAGTGGGATGTTCCAAAAAATTATCTTTTTCATAAAAGCAGTGAGAACATAGGCAAAAAATGGTCAAAATTAAATTTTTCAAAATGTTAGTAATGAATAGACTTAGAGAAACCCAGGGAATATTCATTTAAGAAATAAACCTCTAATGGTTGGCCTTTCAACCCACAGTAAAACAGATGGCCCTGGTTAATCTAGGTTAGTTAAAATACACAACCAGCAGGCATTAATGATAGAGATGTGGGGAGGGAGGTGGTTGAGGCTGGAAGAAGGTTGGAGGTGAGAGTGACTAGTGTGCAAGTGTACATATTTGAAATTATAAAACATGTATAATAATAAAAATGGAGATGAAATAAAGCTAGTATTAAATAAAAAATTGACTAGATAGTTTCATAGTATTTCAGCTACCCTTTCTTTCTGCCCTCAGATTCAAAGTTACTTTGAAAACTATGGTTTTGGTAACTGTTGGCAGTCTGATAGACACCAGAAGAGGCAGGTGACATTGGGGATTTAGGAAGCTCCTTTGAGAACAATTTTCACTGAAAGGTTTTGATTCCTTGGAAATCTCCACAAGACCATCCTTATTTGATATAATCAGTCAGTTAGTGATAACAGATTTTTCCTTCAAGGATTTGTAAAAGTAAGATTAATAATAAAAACAGCATCAATAATTTAATATTATTGTTGTTTCACACTATAGCTAATATAGGTAATATTATAGGAGATTAATAAACATTGAAGATTTTAAAAATGGAAAAATTTGACCATAAGATGTTTACATGGCTACTGAAAGAGATATGACCTTTCTTAAATTCTAGAAAGACCTACATAGATACACAGGTCTCTGTAAAATCATGGTTGCGTGGTTGCTCTGGGAAGCACTAAGAAAGTCCTAAGTTTTTACTTGGTTGCTGTTGAAGGCTGGGTAAGCAGGAAATAAAGCCAAAGGAATTCAGGCAGAGCTGTAACATTATGGGCTTTGAAGACACTTGAGGATACCCATAGCTAATTATTAGTTGATCGATATACTAGCAGAGCAGAAACTCAGTGGTCATACCACATACCACACCTAAACTTTAATTCAAGATGTTTTAGAGGTGGCTTTAACATTCCAACTAAATTTATACAAGCAAGAATATTGACAATGAGTTCTTAGCTATGGCATCAGAATTGTAAATGATGAGCTGTTTTTAAACAAACTTAAAAGCTTCTGTACTTTAATGTGTGCTCTGCAGAGAATGATCAGATTGGCCACAGAATGCAACAAAAATACAAACTAGTAAAGTTCTATCTTCCACAGTATAAAGATTTTTCAGAATTCGACACTATGAATGTAAACATGTTAAGAGTATGGAAAGGATTTCAATAAATATATCTCCAAGGAATAAATACAAACTTTTTTTTCCTTTTCTTTTGTTTTTTTTTTTTTTTTTTTTTTTTTTTTGGAGCTGGGGACCGAACCCAGGGTCTTGCGCTTGCTAGGCAAGCGCTCTACCACTGAGCTAAATCCTCAACCCTTAAATACAAACTTTAAAAGATGTTCAATACCATTAATCACAACTCCACCCAAAAGCCACCGTGAGCTACTACTTCAATCATTTCAGGATGTTGTTTAAACAGAAAATACGAAGTGTTGAAATGGATTTGGAAAAAACACAACCTGAAGAGAGATTAAGTTGGTACAATAAAAACATGAATAACATTAACAATAGAAAGATGAATCTATGTCCATATGCAACCATTCATGAATGCTTACTGATAAATTATTTATGCATAATAGTCATTCACTGAGAAATTTGTACATGTCTACGCACCAATAAAAACTATATATATATATATATATATATATATATATATATATATAGTCATACAATGCAATTATCACTCAAACATAATGAAACACCAACATTTTCATAGTATAGGTTTCACATAGTATAGTATGTGACAATATGTTAAGAGACATCCTGCATCAAGGAGCCCAGATCTTAGTATGAGTGATATCATATTAGAGTCACTATTCTGACCTTAAATCCATTGCATAGGCCCCGACACCTGCCAAATGGGAACAATACCTAATTCATTAAACACCTACTTCATCATTCCAAGACAGTCTCTAAATGTAATTACCCTGCCTTTTGGCTACTGTAGTTCTGCTTATTGCTAACTGATGTACTATAACCAGGATGTGGAGCTTTTGTGAGTCTGCGCATAAAAGACAACGGGGTGTAAGGCTCTGGGCTGCATGATTTAAATGTGTTCCTCACATGGCCATTTCCTGGCAATAAAGATTTTCTTGTTGGCTTTAAGAATGCCCTTGTGGTAGTCTGTGGTGAGCTTACCTCACAACAATCCACCACACAGAAATTTCCTGTGTTCCATGAACATATAATCTTAATATATAAGTATGTGTAACATATGCCACACATAAAGAATATAGTTATATATTATGTAGTTGTAGGCTATATATATATATTAGTACATATGTAAGTATGGATAATTATTTACATCAGTGTTATTTCTGGATTGATGGAATGTTTTAGTACTTTTGCAATGTTGATGGTTGCAAAACTGTTGCAATTGTATCTGAATGTATTGAGTTATATACTTTACATGGATGAGTTATAGGGTATGTGAGATATATTTCAAAATAGCAAAAGTAAAATGACTATGTAGAGATCATGGTCTGGAATGACTGTAAGCAGCTCCACAGAAACTTTCTCTGAGAAACAGAAATTCAATAGAAATTCTGTGAAGCTAGCCACTTGAGAGCACCAGAGTGTCATAGGAAGGAAGTGGTCCATTATTCCTTCCTGCGTCTGTAGTGCTCTGGGGACAGATTCTTCTGGAAGGTGGGGGAGTGCTTTTTAAAGCTTGGAAACTCTGAAAGAGCTAAGTGGAAGTTCACTGTATAAAACAATAGGTATGGTGAATTCTTCTGTTAATAAGTCTCACTCCTTAAGAGGCTGACTTTAATCAGATCACTTGAGGCTTTGGTGTTGTGACAAAGAAGAGAGCACTCAGATGGCAATTAGTACACATTGATAACTGAGTATGATATCTACTGTGGTAGAACAGTCAGAATTGTAAGAGGGAGATGACAGAGGGTACAAAATAAACTATGGTCAAACCACAGTCATCTTAGGAAGAGTCTGAATTTCCAGGGTTGGCTTCTGAGAAAGATCAGGAGCTGCACACCTCAGGAGACATCAACATAAATAAAATTGTCCAGTTAAGTCACAGTATAAAACTACAATTAGAAAACAGTTAACCATGAAGAGGTAGGCATGAGTACTCATCACTTATATTGCATATTATTTACATGTTAATTTTTCACCAAAACAATATGCTATACTCAAAGAATTAAGAAAGTGGGACCAATAGAATACATGCAAAAAGAAAGGCAATAGAATCTGTCATTGAGGAAGTCACACAGTGAGATTAGTAAATGAAGGTTTCAAAGCAGCTTTTACACACACATCCAAAGAACCAAGGGAAACCAGGGGGAAACAAAAAAGTCATCTATGATGACCACATCTTACCACAGGCAAAGATAGAGTTCAAAACAGTGTAAGAGAAACCAAATATGGAATTGGAAGTTGTAGTAATCAAGATAAGGAATTCATGAGAACGGCTCAACAGCACATTTGATATATTGGGAAAAAGAATCCATAAGTGTAAGCCTTATATTACTAGATATTTTTAATTCTGAAGAAGAAAATATTAAGGTAATTTAAAAATTCATCTCTTTATGTTTTAATATTAAATATACAGTCAGTCAGTAACTGCATTCCCAAAACCATAACAGTGGACAAAACTCATTGCTTACAGCTCAAGAAGGCCAGCGACTTAAAGACAGACTGGTATAAGAAAAATATTTCGATTCTTAGGACACTAAAAAGATGCTGTCACCCACAAAGGCTTTAGGGCTGCAAGTGCAATATTTGCACAGGGATTTGTCAAAGGAATATTAGAAAGGCAGGCACCAGGATATCTAGGAATTCCAAGGCAGTTAAGAGTTTGAGGTGGGTTGCTTTTCTGACCTGGCATTCAGTTATCCACTGGCCAGAAATGTTGTGTTCTATTAACACAGTGAAAAGTTATCATTATGAACTATTGGACTTGGATCATTTCTTCAGGAAATGTTAATCTAGAAGTTGGTTATTAGGATACAAAGGGTGTATGGTCCTCAGAGGACAAGAAAAGATGGGGAAAGACTGAAACTGGAGAGATAGAGGAACATGACCTCCAGTTAGTAAAGAGTTAGAATAACTGCAGTTAGTGTGAAATATAGTGAAAGGCAACTCTGTACAAAGGAACTGTAACTGTTCACTCCCTCCAGTAAAAAGCATGGTCCTCAGAGCCAGAGAGAAACCAGCAGTAGGTTGTCAGCTGTGTGACCTCCAAATTGAATGACTTTAAAAACCCACAGATAGCAAGCAGAGCTAGAGTGTTGACTCACTTCTCCATTCAGCAGCACTGCATTAATAACCTCATGGAATTTTATCACTTGTAGTTAACTGTACTTACATATACCTTAGTCAGCAGCTCCCCTCACTCCCAAGAGACAAATGGAAGCAGGTTGACATGTTTAACAGACTCAAATGAAAACCCGTCAACACAAAATCTTATGTGCTGCAATACTATCTTCATAAATGAAAGCAAAATTTATGTCCAGATTCAACACGAACTGAGACCTTATTGTGAGAACACTTGCTTTCGAGGCAGAAAGGAAGTGGTTCCACAAAGTAACTCGTATCCATAATTAAGTGAATAGGTAAAATTAATTCATAGAAGACTAGTAAATCAAGCAAAATGCTCTAATTTCTCCTTTCCTAACTGATTTGAAAGCAAATATATAAAAATAGATGTCCATGACTATATTTTGGGACAATAGCATATGGAAACATTATCCCACAATAATGGTAGAAAAAAAAAGTGAGTTAGGCAAACTTTTTATTGACACAGCAAAGAAATAAAAAAAAAATCAGTCCTGAAAGGATGAAGGTTGCTACAAACAAACTATAATATATAAGCACTTTCCACTCAAATTTCAACTTCTGTAATATATACAATATGTGGAATACACCAATGGGTTTCCTGGAGTTGTACATGTGTAATGATAATAAAGGGTCAATGGAGAATAGAATAAAATCAGAAAAACCGTATCTGAGGAATTGTTAGTTTGATCTCATATAGATCTTGACAAGTTGAAACTTGTACTGTGAGCCACAAAACGTTTAAATTTTAAAAGACAATGGTGCGTGTAGTTAAAAAATCACTGCAGAAGCGAATGTCTACTTAGTGTAAAGTATTCATCTAGAAGTTATTTACGTAAAATAAAAGAAAACAATAGAGGAGAATTAGAGAAACGTAAGGTAAGAAACAAAAATTAATAGTTGAATTTGTTAGAAAGGACAGCCAGTAAAGGGCTTGTTTAGAAGCACAGATCTGAGCCTGATCCACAGAACCCACATTTTAAAAGATTGGAAGTAATGACAAAGGTTCTAATTGCCGGGAAGGCAGAGATGGATGGATCTCTAGAGAATCCTCGAAGCAGACCTTCTTGGTGAGTTCCAGATCAGTGAGACACTATTTCAATAAACATATTTAAAAATAAGCAAAACAGGTGGCTGATACCCAAGGAACAAAACCTGAACATTGTAGGTTTTTTGTCTAGCCTCTACGTATAATACCCACATATGTACCTGTTCTCTCTAAACACACACACATACGTATTTTCTCTCTCTCTCGCTCTCTCTGTCTCTCTCTCTATCTGTCTCTGTCTCTGTCTCTCTCTCTCTCTCTCTCACACACACACACATAGACACAGACACACAGACACATACAGACACAGACACACAGACACATAAAGACAGACACAGACACACACAGACACACACACAGACACATACAGACACAGACACACAGACACATACAGAGACAGATACACACACACACACACACACACAAACACTCCACCATGTCATCATGCTTTCATGTGGCTGTGAGCTCGTCATTGCACCCACTTGCTGCTGCCACTGCTGCACCTTGCTCCCTTGCTGCTTTGTGTAGCTCTTGCAGCTGCTCTGTAGGAAGTTTCCCATTTGCTGCCTAGAATAGTCGCCCCTTACACTTTGGGAGGTACTTTGCATATCGGCCTGAATCTTCCTGAACCAACCTGCTTCTTTATCTACCTGGGGACTTTGTGCCAGAGCGTTCTGCAAATTATCCTCAGGAAGTCGTGTTGTCCATAATTCCCATAGACCTCACTAATGTGCAGATAGTGTTCAGTTTGGATTTAGATAGGCAAGGCCACATTATTTTGCTGAGTGCGCGCAAGTGTGTGTCACATAGGTTTATGTTTTCCTGTCTGTGCAAACTGCAAAACCCCCCAAAATGACTCGGTATTGTGTCAGAGATGAACTCAACCAGCATTTTCACCTGTGACTTACTGACACAAGAATGGAACTTCAGGAACTGCTCACAAACACACAGAAGCAAATCTCTGCCTGCTGGGCAGTATATGAAAAGCTTCTGCCTTGCTGCTATGCTCACTTGGAAGCCTGAGTGAAAACATTCCTGGCGGCTTCTAAAGAAAGAGGCAGCGTTTGACATTTGAGCGAGCTTGTTCCTTGTGATCTATATTCTAATCTTCCTGTCTGTCTCCAACCCATCTCCTCAGGTTAACCCCTGAGAGGTCCCACCTCCTCCTCCGCAGCAGGATGTCTGTCTTTCCACAAGCAGCTGCGCACCCTCTGGAGCGTCTGGATTAGCAGGATAGCTCTAAAGGGCTTGTTCTCCGTATCTGAGCACTGAGGAATTGCGGCTTGGGAGAAATATCACTTCTTAGTATAGAGGATAAATTTACGATGACAATTTCTTTCAGGGGGAGAATAGCAAGTCGTGTGCATAGCACACAGGTGTTCACAAATGCGACCACTGGCTTGAGACGGCTGAATCATTATACATTCTCTTTCCAGGGGAACAGTGTCAGCATTTATAACTGCCCAAAATTTCAGTTATGTAAAAGCTGAGATAAATAAGTAGCATTAATTGTTACATCAGTAGGTTACAATCACATTGGATTTTTAACTAGTCCTCCCAAAAACGTAATGAGTCAGAGGTTGACATCCCTGGTTTATACTTAACAATCCACCCCTACCAGTTGAAGTCTCTCATACCACAAAAGGCAAGTAATACAAGGAAGGAACACTAATAAATTTTGATTCCATTTGTATTCCCAACTTTATTGAAACGGTGAATAAAAGAAACATGTAAAGGGAGAAATATTACATATATTTTCAGAAATCATATTTGAAAATTATCTTTTCTCTGTATAATTGCCAGATTTGAATCTCACAAATAAAATTCTCAACGCAGAGAATGGGAAGAGTAGAAAAGAGCATAAAGAATACCCATGAGAAGTGTAAACTATTTTGAAATTATGTTCCTCACTTGCAAAGTTATAACCACAATACAAATCCAGGAAAAAGACTAATGCTGGGAGAAAGGAAGACCATTTCATGTTGAGACTGGGTCTAGCATTCTTGTAAAAACAAAATTCCTTGCTAGGAAATAAGCAAGAGAATCAGGATGACGGGCCAATTAGAAAACACATTACATCAGATCTAAAGGGAATAATGAAAACTATTCGTTAGTGGGTTTACAATGACAACAGAAAGGAGCTGTGATTTATGTGTCTGTGTGAGCAAAGTAGGTTGCAACATAAGCAAGGGAAGTCTGTGCTTAACTATCTGTGGAGGGCGGATTTGAAATAATTGGGGTTTTATGGGCCACTGAGATTGAGCACTGTCTGGAAGAGCTCTTCTCTGATCTAATTTTACCTCTTTATAGAACATTTAAACTAGTCCTTTTTGGACATGGATTGCAAGTGCAGTGATCAGATGTAATATTTAGGATCCTCCTGGGAATAGATACATTTATTTTCTTTTTAGAACCAGTTCAAAATATGGTGTGAGGTAAGGATGGAAGTTTCATTTTCTCTCTTGAAACCATTGCAATTTGTTAGATAATCTATTCTTTTTCTAATGTATTATCAGACACTATGTGTTGCACACATGTAGGCATGGTTCTTGATTTTGTGCCTTGTATCAGTGCTTCTAGGAGTAATACACATCAACATTTTAACGATTTCTTTTTAACATTTAACTGGTGCCTTAGTTAGGTTTTCATTGCTGTGAACAGACACCATGACCAAGGCAACTCTTATAAGAAAAACATTTAATCGGGGCTGGCTTACAGATTCAGAGATTCAGTCTGTCATCATTAAGGTGGGAGCAGGGCAGCATCTAGGCAGGCGTGGTGCAGGCAGATCTTGAGGTAAGACCTTGGAGCAGAAACCACACAGGAATTCTGATTACAAGCCTGCTTCCTCTGGCTTGTTCAGGTGCCCATTTTATCCAGCCTAGACCTACCTGCCCCAAGATGACATCATCCACAATGGGCTAGGCCCTCCTACCTGAGGTAGCAATTTAGAAAATGCTTTCCAGAGGCCAGCCTGATGGAGGAGACTTCCCAGAGGCCAGTCTGGTGGAGGAGGATTTTTAGGCAGGAATCCTTCTCTCTGAGTATCTCAGTTAACAGATAAAGGTAACTAAGGCACATTATTTCCTGGAATTAAAAGTCAGCTTCCACATTGAAAGTATATTAAACACTGAGTGTCTAGCTTCATACATACAGCTCAAACAATCTCTGCAGAACAACTGAGATCTAATGAAAGACAAATACCCCAGGCTAAGCAAAGAAATAGACTTTCTGTCTACTAAGGATTGCAGATGAATAGGCAGCCTCTCACAGACAGAGAAAAGGCCAGAAAACCATGGAACAAGCCTTTTAAGTAGGAAAGGGGGGTTTCTGGCTCATTTTTTTTTAATGGAGAGTAAACTTTTATATCCATCGATAAGTATAGCTGTCATCCATCACCAATGAAGCATTGTTTTGCAACAAATGGGGACCATTGCAAATGAACAGTGAAACAAAACAAAACAACAAAACAAAACAACAACAACAAAAACCATCCAATCAACCAACAAGCAAAACACACAAATACTCCAACTGCAGAGATCAGTTCACTGTGGGGCGCCTGCATCCAATTAATACATTTACAAAACCACCCGTCCGCTTAAAACTAAGAGAACATCTTGCAATATGGGGTGGAAATATTGTAAGAGCAAGAGGATCAATATTGCTGCTGCAGAATTGATTTTTCTTTTAAAACGACTGCATGTAGTGAGGGGTAAATGCTGGATCTGGGAGGAGTTTGCCAGCAAATGATCAAGATATACTGAATGATATCCTTTAAGAATTAGTAAAATTAGAAAAATACTTTAGGTAAAATGATCTAATGTTAAAACTTTCAAATGGGAAAAGTATGCTGCTGACATTCACTTATTGAAGAATTTGCCCTGACTTTTAGGAATAATTAAATTTTTTACAAAGGTTTTAAACATTTATATTAAAGTTCTTTTCCTGGTAATTATATATTTTTGTAACTATTGGAATTGATATTTTATATTAAATTTTAATTGATTATGTATAAACATTGCTCTCCGTATTCTGATTTTATGACTTCTGACTTACCAAAATTTCTTTTACACTCAAGTGTATAAAGTTTTATATTTTGTTGACTTTTTTGTAACTTTACCATTTTATTTCTAGGAAAAATTGAGAAACAACGTTTTTGTAACTTAACTAGAAAGTCTTTAAATGCTTCTTCACTGAGGATAATGCCAGAATCTTGATTTATCTCTTTCTCAAGACTCTCTCCGTGTGTGTGTGTGTGTGTGTGTGTGTGTGTGTGTGTGTGTGTGTGCATATTGTACTTGGTGAATAATTAATCTCACTTTTTGTATGAATTTTTCAAAGTGACTCTTCCAAGTCTAAGTGAAATTGATGTAATTTAAAAGGTGGGTCTCAGGAAGTGTACTCTCCTTATCAAGAAATAGGCAATCCTATTGGTGCCTATTAGTGGACTCTTTTATGTTCTGTAGTAACACTTGGGAGCTTTCTTCAGATAGGCTTTTCACACAGGAGACCTTTGTCTCATCACATATCTGATGTTTGTATTTCAATTATTTTACTGTAATCCTGAGCTACTTTTGACGGTGCTTTAAATTTTGCCTTAACAAAACACTGGTTTCTCTTTGATCAAACAGCGCATTGCTTTCTCACAGGTTTTCTTCCTGGGCGCGCTCCTGCACCTATTCTGGTAAGCTGTTAAGCATTACCTTCATCTTTGAGCCAAGTGCTTATGTGACTGTGCTAGCTCGTTTCCTTGCCAACTTGTAACAAACAAGAGGAGCCTGGGAAGGGTGAATCTCAGTTGAGGTATTGCTTCCAACGGTTTGGCCTGTGGGTATGTCTGTGGGGCAATTATTACTTGGTCATTGATGAAGGTGTGCCAAGTCCACTTTGGTTACTACACCTCTAGACAGCCAAGCCTGGGCTGTATAAAGGCAGATGCTGGACTTGAGGCTAGAACAAAGTTAGCAACTGACTTTCCTCTACAGTCTCTGCCTCTGCTCCTGCCTTCAGGTTTCAACTTGAATTCTTGCCCTGCATTCCCTCAAAGACTGACTTATATAGGAGTTTAAGGTAAATGAGTGTATTTCTCTCCCAAGTTGGTTTTGACAGTGTTCC